>NW_012267245.1:7681857-7686605 GCF_000151885.1 Dipodomys ordii
GGCTGGCTTTGAACTGTGATCCTCAGATCTCAGCCTCCTGAGTAGCTAGGATTATAGGCGTGAGCCATGGTGCCTGGCTAAATTTAACATTTCTAAACCAATATAGTTGTTAATTTCTGTGTGTTGCCAGCTAAGAACATAAACTCAGTTTCTTTTTTTCCCCAAAGTTGGCAGCATGTCTAAATTTCAAAAAATTTATGTTTTAGGGCTGGGAAGGTGGCTCAGTGGTAGAGTGCTTGCCTTGCATGCCTGAGGCCCTGGGTTCAATTCCTCAGCACTCCTAAAGCTTTTAATAACAAAGCAGTTAAGTATAAGAAGCATGTCTTCTGTTTTACCAAGATCCCTCATTCAGAATTTCTATGTAATTTACTGAAGCTAAGCACATGATCTCTCTCCAGTTGTAGTAGTCTCAAGTCTTATATGAAGAGTATTTTGAATATATTTCCAGCATTCTAGGTTGGGGGGGGCGGCGGTGGTGAGTAATAAGGATCAAAACCAGGGCCTCTAAGCTGGGCACTGGTGGCTCACACCTGTAATTTTAGCTACTCAGGAGGCTGAGATCTGAAGATTGTGATTCGTAGCCAGTCCTGGCCAGAAAGTCTGCGTGACTTTTATCTCCAGTAAACTATTAAGAGTCAGAAGTGGTACTGTGGCTCAAAATGGTAGAGCGCTAGCCTTGAGCACAAAGAGGTTCAGGGACAGTGCCCAGGCCCCTGAGTTCAAGCTTCAAGGACCGGCAAAACAAACAACACCACCCCCACCCCCTGCCCCAAAACAAGGGCCTCTCACAAGTGTCTGTAGTTCAACCACCAAGCAATTGAATTAAATTAGCATTAAGTAGTAAACTGAAACAATAACTGCTAGTTTAATAACCTTTCTCTTCTTGGATTTTAATTTTAGTGAGTAATTTGTTCAAATTAATAAGTGCAGTAATACAGAGAAAGATTATAAAAAGCAACAGTGAATTTCTTATTCCTCTGCACTTCCCATTCTTGTTCCTTAGATGAAGTGTGTTAAAGACCTCTCGTTTCCCTTCTGAACTCTTTTGGAGCCACTTGCCTAGCTCTTAAAAACGCCACAGTGGAGAGGTGGTAAGGGTGAGGAGGGGGTTCTTGGGAAGATGGTTTCGTCTGCCAGTCTGCCTCTGAGATGCTACACTGAAGCCTACTTTTAAAGATCATTTCTTTGCATCAGGGCAGCAAGACTTGGTTCTGTCAGTCTTCAGTATGCATGCCCTTCAGTCTTCTAAAACACTTTTTACCCTCTCCCTACTGTTGTAATTCATAAACTCTTTATCCAGCCCTCTTTTCACTTTAGCTTTAGAATGTGTGTAAGAGTCCTATTAGAAGCAGTTGTATTCTGAAACAACCAAATTAATTTGGCATTATTGTAGCTGGATAAATAGTGTGTGTATGTTGAGTCTATAAGCTGAATAGCTTCAAACAAAACAAAATTGTATTATAGCACAAATATTTGCATCTGATTGGAAACATTGAACAAAAATGTTGATGTTCCTTAATGTGAACTGTTTGTAAGTTTATCAAATAAGGCCTGTGCCTGTAACGTTAAAGTATTTATGACTTTTTAAATGCTAAATATCTTTAGAGTTCAAGGTTAACATGCAGAGAAATACTGATTTAATAATGTAGAAATGCCTATTAGCTAATGTGAGGCCCTAGGTTCATTCCTCAGCATCCATTTCTCCCCCCAAAACTCCCAAGTATAAGGATTTAGAAAATTTCCTATCCTGATCATAGCTAAAATATGGATGATATAGAGGTAGACATTATATGTTGTTATCTTACATAGACAACAGATAAGTCAGTGTTCAAAAAGTTGAAGAAGTTGGGGCTGGGAAGGTTGCTCAGTGGTAGAGTGCTTGCCTCACATGCATGAGGCCCTGGGTTTGATTCTTCAGTGCCACATAAGCAGAAAAATCTAGAAGTGGCGCTGTGGCTCAAGTGGTAGAGCGTTAGCCTTGAGCTGAAGAGCTGAGGGACAGCGCCCAGGCCCAGAGTTCAGGCCCCATGACCAACAACAAAAAGTTGGAGAAAATAGATATAAAAGCAGAGGTTGGTTTGCAAAGTGATTTTTGTTTTACCTTCTATAATCCTGTCCCAGCCTTTTGTATGTACTTAATTGTAGTTTGCCTTAGATTTTGTATAAAGGCCGATGAGATAAGTATAAGGAAAATAATGGTTTAATAATGCTTTATTTCCTACTTAGTGTCCTCACTAGTGGAAGAAGGAGAAAAACAAAACAAACATTTTAGGCCATCCAAAACACCTTGCCAAGAATCTGCTCTTCTGACCTCATCCTCGCCACCCATAGATCCAGAGTCACCGGCCATTAAAGAGAAGTTCATCCCCCCAGAGCTCAGTATCTGGGACTATTTCATAGCCAAGGTAATAAGAGTACATTTAGCCAAGTGTAAATGAAGGAACTTAATTCCAGTTATTAATGCTTCCAAATATTTCTCCACTTGGATTTAGAGAATTATTATTTGTATCAGGCCATATTTTGGTGAGGAAAATAAAACAACTGCGAGATATTTTGATCATATATCTAGTTACTACTTAAGCCATGCATTTATTTGGTTGGTTGGTTGGTTGGTCAACGTGTTTGGTTTTTGTTGGGGAGGGGATTTTTTTTTAATGTGCCAGTTCTGGAGCTTGAGCTCACCAGATGTGAGCAGTGTCTGTAGTGGAGTCCCCTGGGTTTTTCTCTCTGGCTAGATTTGAACTTTAATTCTGCAAGTCTTAGCATACTGAGTAATTAAGATTATAGACATGAACCTTGACAATGTTTTTGCTAAATTTTGAGTTTTGTGTTTTAAGTAGAACAATGTTGTTAGGGTTGAATATTGTAGACCCTGAAGGTCAAATCCAGAGACATACATGTTAGGAAAGCACTGTGCCCCTGAGCTGCATCCGCAGCCCCTTCTGGTGTGTAATACAGTGTGCCGTGTTATACCATGTGTGTAACACAATGGCAGTGTTTGGATAGGCACAGATTTCCATTCCTGGAGTTAAATAGCATCATTCCCTCAAGAGTGTGGCTCAGAGTTAAGTTACCAGTACTGTATACTAAGTGTAAGTACCTGCATAAAATGCAAGGTTCCCTGCTCTATCTTCATTCACAGATCACTGTGTCAGTAACAGATACACCTTTGATGAGAGTCAAGTGACATTGGTTCTTTCCAAGTCGGCTTGTGGCTTGTCATTTAGCACCTGCTCTTCATTTACACACAACATAGCACATAATTTTTATTCTCTTGTCTCCACAGTAAACCTGTGATCCCTACAAAATTGGATAATCGAAAGAGAAAAAGTGCAACAAAAAGAAAAAAAATGACAGTACTATGAGGGAAATTCATGTTGAATATGGATGGAATTATGGGGGAAAATAGCTAACTGGAAATGTGGCTATTACTGCCATGTGAAAGAATATAGAATTATAAATAGATGAATTTAGTGAATCTAAGCTTGCCAACATAAATTCACAAAGTTATGGACAAAGCTTATGAGGATATTTTAGCGTGTGACATTGGCAAAAACCACATTAGATTTTTCAGAATTGAAAATGTAAAGTGAGCAAAGGTGGAAACAGATATGTCTGTCAGTTTATTAATACATATAAAGAATATATTCTTATCTAAGATACAGTTACAACACAAACACTATTCAAGCAACAGATTGGTAATAATTTAAGAATAAAAACACTAATTCCCAGCATTTTTATATTTTCAATAAAATTTATTAATATTGGTAGTAGTAAGAATTCTCAATTAATTGGTAATAATAAGACTTCCTAATTATAAACCAAGTTGTTTTGAAAACTGTCTAGTTCATTGCCTTTTGAGTGGAAGACTTCCAAGTTTCTTTCTGAGCTGTTGCCGAAGTTCCACCCTCCTTGCTGTTTCTTGTATGTTTTTATTGGTCTTCCCTACAGCCAAGATTTTATAATGTTCTTTTGAAATTCCCACAGCGTTTCTCCAGCCTTTCCCCCATGGTCTCTCTGGTGCTGGGCTGGAGCCCAGGGCCCTGCCCATGCTAGCCAAATGCCCTACATTGAGCCACACCCCAGACCCTTACCCTCAACTTGACTTCACTCGGAAGTCACTTCACAGCAATCACACTAGTCTTTTATCATTGCATCGTAAAGCTGTATGTAATGCAGTCTGCATTTACTCCCATCCTGCTCTTTCCTCCTGTAAAAGTGGAGAAAGAATTCTTCACTTCAGTCTATTCTGAATCCTCTCATCTTTCTTTTCTGCTCTCTTGTTTCAGTACATTCTCTCTCTCGCTCTTGCTCTTTTCCATTAGGGCAGAGGTGTGCATGATTTCTCCCTCTGTGATCACCTGCTTTGACTCCAAAACTTTGTCCCTCCCTGTATGACTTGTGCTTTCTATGTAGAGTCAGCTTTTCCAGCCATCCACATTTCTTCCTACTGCCTCACAGTATTTCCCTAATTGTTTCTAACTTATAGTCTGTTTCTCCCACTGGAACAGCTTTTATGAGATTCAGGTGATATCCATGGCAAATAACCCCCCCCCTTTTTTTTTTTAACTATCACTCTTATCTGACCTCCTAGTAATACTTAATGTGTTTGCCGTTTTCTCCTTGAAATTTTTTTCTACTTTTGTCCACTGATGTCTGTGTCTTCTTACTTTTTTCCCCCATTTACTGTTTATTCTTTTTTTTTTTTTTGTCATGGGCCTGAACACTGTCCCTCAGCTCTTCAGCTC
>NW_012267245.1:7686655-7693402 GCF_000151885.1 Dipodomys ordii
GATAGGAGTTTCACTGTCTCTCCTGCCCGGGCTGGCTTTGAACCGCGATCCTCAGATCTCAGCCTCCTGAGTAGCTAGGATTACAGGCGTGAGCCACCGGCGCCCGGCTTGCCATTGTTTTTTATGGTAGCTAGAATACATGGTGCATTTTCCTCTATGAATTGTCTATAAGTGAACTGGCAATTATTAGTGTGTGCTTCCATATTTTGTTTTAAGGAAAGAGCAGCTTTAGTGTTAAAGGACATGCTTTTAGTATGTGGCTCATTCTCTACTGGAGAGCTGAGAGCTGACATTTTCCCTTTATTCCCTTCTTGAAAAAATAATTATACATAGCACCTATGTATTTTATAATTCTGCCAGAAGACTCTTGAGTTTTGTTTTTTTATTTTTTGTGGGTTTTTTGAAAAAAATTTTCTCTTTAGGCGGAAATCAGTGTAAGCAAAAGATTTTTTTTTTTTTTTACTTAAAAAAAAATGCCAACTAGGGCCTGGGAAGGTAGCTCAGTGGTAGAGAGCTTGCCTAGCATGCATAAAGCCCTGGATTTGATTCCTTAGTACCACATACCAGAAAAAGCTGGAAGTAGGGTGTGGCTCAGTGGTAGAGTACTAGCCTTGAGTAAAAGAAGCTCAGGGACAGTGCCCAGGCCCTGAATTCAAGCCCCAGGACTACCATAAAACATGCTATATTTAGTCTTAATAAAAATTATACTTTAAAATCCTATACTTAATTTTGTTTTATTTTTTCCAGGTATATGTAATGCATACTTTAGCAGCCTCACTTTCTGCTTGTATTTACCAGTGCCTTTGTGGTAGTCATAACTACAGGTAAATGTCTTTTTGAAATGTAAGAATGTTTACTGTAACCTCTGAGGTATCATTTTATACATTATTAATTTAGAACTATATATAGCAGTCCTTTCAATAATGCAAAAAACATATGGCTGGGGTATTGAGTGCTTGTTTTTAATCTTTGAAATTTAGCATATGACTTCATAATAAACAAATCTCAAGTAAACCTTGTCAGTATAACTTACTTAGCATCCTATTATTGATCACTGGCTTTTGCTGGACATTGTGAGAGATGCTGATAATTTTAGAATGAATAGGGTAAGAACTCCTTCCTTAAGACCAGTTTGGTTAGAGAAAAGTAATAGGAACTGATATATGACAACAAGGCATAGCATTTAAACTGAGCACTGTAATTTGGTAGTTAGGAACCTAAGGAGCACAGGATAGGAAGTGATTGGTTTGGAATTGAGAGGAATTTCACAGACAGTATAATTTTTAGGGTATTCTCTTTATTTTGTAAAGTTTCACCATAATATAGGCTTTAAAAATACTGTTTGATATTCTGTGAAGTCTGTTATAGCTATCTTTTTCAATGTTCTTATTATCTTAAGTAGTTGTACAAAGGAAGAACCATTTAATACAGCACGTTATGAATGCAGTGCCTCAAGATCAGCGTCACCCTTTCAGCATTTTCACTCCCCTTACTTTTCTTAATTTTGTGCCATGTACAATGATTCTTATCTAAAAGTGTTCTCCTCTCCTTCCGTCTTCATTCATCCACTCCTCTTCCTCTGACCTCCCCCCTTTACCCCTCCCCGCCTCAGCCCCTTGCTAATAAGAAGAGAAAGGTTATACTTAAAAACGTGAATCAGGGGCTGGGAAGGTGGCTCAGTGGTAGAGCGCTTGCCTTGCATGCATGAGGCACTGGGTTCAATTCCTCAGCACCACATAAGCAGAAAAAAAAAGCTGGAAGTGGCGCTGTGGCTCAACCAGTAGAGTGCTAACCTTGAGCTGAAGAACTGAAGGACAGCGCCCAGGCCCAGAGTTCAAGCCCCATGACCGGCCTCCCCCCCCCCAAAAAAAAATGTGAATCAGGAAGGTCCTGGGTTAAGGCAATCCCAGGAAAATAACTTCAGGAGACCCCCTTCTCAACTAATAGCTGTCATTCTGTCTACATTGTATCTATCTTTAATTCTTTGAAGTTTTCTGTCCAGACACTGGAACTTGTAAGTCCATCTTATTTTTCTTTATCTCTTTGTTTCATTCAAACAAAAATCCTAGCTTTGTTTTCCTGACATTGATTTATTCTTCTGCAATGTCTTGCTTTCTGTTTAGGCTTAATAGGTAAACTAGGTTTGGGGCCTTATAGATGAGGTCTAAATAGTCCTCTCCACAAGAGATACAGTGTTGGGGTTCCTTTCCCAACTTCCTATGGTGTAGTACCTCCAATGAGATCATGCTTCACTGTATCCTTTGCTTGGTGAGACTTATCCTGAACTCAAACAGGTAACTTTAGCCATGCCATAGGCATAGTTTCATCTTCAGAACAACCTGCCAGATTCTCTTACAGGAGCATATGTGCTTGGCACCTTGTTCAGTGCCATTAAATATGGAATTGAAACTGAATGTGCTTACCTCCCACCCCCATCAGATAGGCTGTTTTAAAGTCCTATGAGTAAATCCAAGTGTTGGTGGCTCACACCTGTAATCCTATCTACTCAGGAAGCAAAGGTCTGAGGATCTTAGTTTAAAGCCAGCCCAGAAAGGAAAAGTCCATTTCTAAGTAACTACCCAGAAGCTGGAAGCTGAGCTGTGGCTCAAGTGATAGGGCACTAGTCTTGAGCAAAAAGGCTCAAGGACAGTGCCTAGGCCCTGAGTTCATGAACCATCAAACACCCTCTCCCCTCCCCCCTCCAATCCCCCACTCAGGTCCTATATATGAGTTTGCTACTTGTTCATAGTGATGTCGTTTTTATTCCATTTGTACCTGTCCTATGTGATCACTACTAATGAATATTCCTAAAGTCTTTTAAGTGTGTTTTGGTTTAAAAAGATGTATGTATTTATACTTTATAGGATAGTTTATTTTAAATAGCGCCAAATTACAGAATATACAACCTAAATATAATAATAAGTAAATATTAGTATTTAAATTACCCTAGAAATTAGTTCTCAAATTTAGAAATATTCATGTGAAATTCATGGTAGATTTACATATTGCATTCTTCTCTTAGTTCATTTCAGACAAATCAGTTTACTGGAATGGTCTATCAAACAGTACTGCTTCCCCATCGACATTCTTTGAGAACAGGAAGCTTAGAAGAAGCAGTCACTCCCAACACAGCACCAGCTCAATGGCCAGGTATAAGTAATGTATATGAGGTTTTCTTAATATTCTTTGATATTAATTTCTTTAGTGTTTATTGAAAATATTAAGCAAAAAGCTTGATTTTTTAAATTATTGCTTAGTATATAGTAATCACTTAATATTGCTAGAATTGATACCAATTCTGTATTCGTCTATAATGACAAATTCTGTAATTACTTAATTCTGTATTATTTCCTTGATTATCTAAAACTATATTGATTATATCAAAGTGTTTTGTCACATCATTTAAAAATTTTAAAGCATGCATCAAAAGTTTGTGTTATTTGAAGTGGGAGGATTGCGGTTTTTGACACGAACACAGAAAAATTTGGAGGCCCTTTCTCAGTGGAGAGGTGGGCACTGTGGCACATAATTATCCTGTCTATGACAGAAAGCCTAACTTAAAGTGGGTTGTGCTTTGACAGGCTCCTAGGCAGGGCCTATTTGCTCTGGCCTATAAAAGAGCAGAAGGCTAGGATCCAGCAGTAAGAGGAAGCATAAAGCCCTGAGTTCAAATCCCAGTGCTACCAAAAGAAAAAGTTTACATATGAGATTTGAGACAAACTGCAAATTTTCAGTGTTTACCTAGTTGAACAAGTAGCTCAACATTTACTCATTAACTCTAGTATGTACTACTAGTTATGACACTTGAGAAGAAAAGACTTAATCCTAATGGATATAGTATAGTCTTTTTTCTCAAAAACTAAGAAAATTTCAAAAATTAGCAAGTAAAATGATAGAGGGGGTAAGATTGATTGATTGGAATATACTGTAAACATGGAAATGTAAAAATGAAATTCCCTTCTGTTTAACTAATATAACCTAATCCAGACAGAGAGACAGACAAAAATGTATTTGTGCCAAGTACTGTTGGCTTACCTTTAAAATTACAGCTATTTGGGAAACTTAAGAACAGAATCATGGTTCAAGAATAGCCCAGTCAGTCAGTTTGGGAGATCTTATGATGAAAATAACCATTAAAAAAAAAAAAAAAAGGTCAGTGGTGTGGCTCTAGTGTAGAGCCTTGTAAGCCCAAGGCCCTGAGTTTACATCCCTAGTCCTCCCCCCCCAAACAAAATGTATAGTCAATAGCTTCTGTGTTTGTTGTTTATTTTAGGAATAACTTGTCTAATTCGCCTTTTGACCTCTTCTGGTGAGGAAGCCCAGTCAGGCCTTACGATCTTGCTCTGTGAAATCCTCACGGCAGTCTACCTTAGTCTCTTCATCCATGGCCTGGCCACACATTCCAGCAATGAACTCTTTCGGATTGTGGCCCATCCTCTAAATGAAAAAATGTGGTCTGCAGTATTTGGTGGCGGGGCCCGTGTGTCCAGCAAAGAACAGACTCACACAAAAGCTTTACCTGGTCAGTTTTCAATCTTTTTTTTTTCTTCCTTTTATTCATGTGAGTGGTAACTTTATCATATCTAATTAATTTTAATTTAGTCATAGAAAGCTCTTGTCCCGGAGTTTTTTTTTAAATAAATGGTTTTCTGGTGAAAATGAAGTATTAAAAGTTTCTGGTGTGGTTTTTAATCTGTAAGGTATTCCAGTATCAATGATTTAAAAAATCAGTTTTAATTTTTTTACAATATTTTGCTATCATACTTTTTATTTCTTTGAACTACGCTGTATCATTGCTTTTTGTCCTGTGCCAAATACAGATTCTCTCTCCTTTCTTTGGCAGGAAGGCCATGCGCTATGCCTAGCCCCCACCAGGTAGTGGTGTTCTCCATGGAGTGTGTGGGCTTTTCCAAAGCTCTTTCAGCCATCAGTTCCCATAGTCCTCCCAGTTTTGCAGGCAAGATACTAGCTTTAGAAATAGGCGTTTACAATTTTCCTTGCTGTGTGTTTGTTTCAAGGGGTTGGAAGAGTGGAATGATTTTATTTTGCCTGGCACTTAATGGAAAATTGACAAATTGCCTTTAACCAAGCCATACTTTTGGTTTATAACAATGATTTGCATTTTACAAAACTACTTTCGCTTTGAAATTCTCCATTTTAAAATGTGTTCTAACCCTTACATTTTTAAGTATGGAAAATATAAAGATGTCAGTGCTGATCATATGAAATCAGACTATGGCTTGAAGTGTCTTGAAAATATTTTTTAAAAGGCTGCTTTGTGATTTGTGTATAATGACTGGCTGTGAGAATTTTTGGATTTCTAAGTGTTCATAATGCCATGAAAGTTAATATTAAAATTTATCCACTACTGCTAAAACTATACTATGTTTATTTAAAGATTGAAACAGCAACCAGGTGCTGGTGGTGGTTCACACCTGTAATCCTAGCTACTCAGGAGGCTGAGATCTGAGGATCACAGTTTGAAGCCAGCCCAGGCAGGAAAAGTCCATGAGTTAACTGGTATTTCTAGTAAAATACTCAGAGAAAGCCAGAAGCAGCACTGCACTCAAGTGGTAGAGAGCACTAACCTTGAGTATAAAGAGGCTCAGGGACAGTGCCCAGGCCCTGAGTTCAAGCCCCTTGACCAACGCGCCCGCCCCCCACCAAAAAAAAAAATTGAAACAGCAAATTTTCTCAACTTGAAAAGAATTGCCAGGGCTAGGAAGGTGGCTCAGTGGTAGAGCGCTTGCCTTGCATGCCTGAGGCCCTGGGTTCGATTCCTCAGCACCACATAAGCAAAAAGAATAAAAGCTGGAAGTGGCATTGTGGCTCAAGTGGTAGAGTGCTAGCCTTGAGCTGAAGAGCTGAGGGACAGCACCCAGGCTCAGAGTTCAGGCCCCACGACCGGACCCCCCCAAAAAAAAGAAGAAAAAAAAAAAGAAAAAAATTGCCATTATGCTTTGTAACCTGTTTCAGTGATTTATTGACCCATACATAGTAATGTTGGGTTTTCAAGTTTTTTAAGATGATATGGAGTAGATGTAAGAATTAGCATGTAGTACTAGAAAGGCCATTGTATTCTATATAGACAGACTAAATTAAAAGTATTTTAAATGCTTTTCCAAAGCTAAGCTGTATGCATACATTTGAGGAGCCCAACAAGATGCTTTATCTCTTTGAACTTTATTACACTTCCTCCCTCTTATCTACACTCAGGATAACATGTTACCTATGAGAGTATTTTTGTTTTTTACAAGATATGAGTACCTTTGTGTGAGAAGTCAGACGGTTGGCAGAGAATAGCTAAGAACAACTTACACTCAGTTTGTGATATAGGAAAATATTGCCATAATCTATACCAGGAATGACCAATGTTCTTTAAGTAAAAGTACGTTAAAACAAAGTTTAGCTGGGTACCAGTGGCTCATGCCTGTAATCCTAGCTACTCAGGAGGCTGAGACCTGAGGATTGCGGTTCAAAGTCAGCCTTGGCAAGAAAAAGTGGTGCTGTGGCTCAAGTGCTAGAGCGCTCGCTTTGAGCTGAAGAACTGAGAGACAGTGCCCAGGCCCAGAGTTCAAGCCCCATGACTGACCAAAAAAAAAAAAGTTTAAAAAATTATTATCTTGTTAAAGTACTTAAAAATTATTAAGAGCGGGCTGGGAAGGTGGCTCAGTGGTAGAGCGCTTGCCTTGCATGCATGAGGCCCTGGGTTCGATTCCTCAGCACCACATAAGCAAAAAGAAAAAA
>NW_012267245.1:7700292-7708361 GCF_000151885.1 Dipodomys ordii
AGGTGAGTACTCTACCACTTGAGCCACTTCCAGTTTTCTGAATGGTTTATTGGAGATAAAAGTCTCAGGAACTTTCCTGCTTGGGCTGGCTTTGAACTACAATCCTCAGATCTCAGCCTCCTGAATAGTTAGGATTACAGGCGTGAGCCACTAGCGCCATGCTGTTTATTCCTTTTTAATTTTCCATTTTCTCTTTATCTTTCCTCTTCTACTTGACTCAAGAATATTGGTCTCAGATGCAGGCTATTGATACTCATTTTCCCTAACACCCCCTTTTCTTTCTTTCTTTTTTTTTTTTTTGTGGAACTGGGGTTTGAACTCAGGGTCTTATGCTGTGTAGCTTGTTTGTTCATTTGGCTGGCACTCTACCACTTGAACCATGCCTCCAGCAAAATCTCCCTTTTCATGTCCAAAATCTTCTCATTTTAGTAATGGTAGCCTCATCTTTATAGCTGGCTTAAGCTAGAAGCTCAGGAGTCATTTGCTTTTTCTCTTTTTCTTCCCTTTCTTTCTCCCTTCCTTTGCCTAATTGCCTCTATCACTGTTTGTTCTTTTTTTTTTTTTTTTTATCAGAGTCACACTATGTAGTCCAAACTGGCTTTCAACTCAGAAATCCTCCTACCCCAGTCTCTGGAGTGCTGGGATTTTTCCTTACATTTTCTTGCTTTCTAGATCTTGAATCAGTTGCTATTTATTTCTACTCTTGATATATGACTTTTTTTCTCATAAAAAAGTGGTTTTAGTATATCTGAATGATGTCTCAATACCCTTTCTCTAAAATTCAGTATTGGCAACACATTACACTTCTGTACCATGGCCTGCGTGACACTGCTGGTGTGTTCATCTACTATTAGCCTTAACATTTGTCCTCTTCTGCCAAACTGCTTCTGTGTACTATTTCCATTGCCTAAAATGATTTTTTTCCTACTTGTTATATGGCTTGTTCGCTCCTTTAGGTCCCACTAAGTGCCACTTTTCAAAAAGGTTTCTATGATGAGCATATTTTAGTTCTTGTTCTTCTTTATCTCTTCTTTTATTTTCTTCACAGTATTTAATGTAATTTTTATTTAGTTTTTTTTGTTATTTGTTTCTGTTTACCACTTCAGTAAAAACTCTCCTAGGGCAGTGGCTGTATCCATCTAAAATATTCTTACATCTCAGAGGTTTGTAATCATAAAACTAGAAGGTTGAGGGAAGAAAATCACAGGGTAAAACACCAAGCTGGGTTACATAGAGAGACCCTGTCTGAAATAAAAAAACAAAAATTCTTCATATCAAGTACACTTTGTGGTGCATAATGGATAGTTAAAGTTTTTGCTGAATTTCAGGGTGAATAAAGAAGTAGAACTAAGTTACATTAAAGGCAGCTTCCCTATATTGAAATATCTGTAGATGGAGTGAGCTGCTACTGTCACGCTAGGTGTTTCAATGTATTAAATCAGGTGTTTAGATAAATTGCTTAACTTTTTCTGTTTCAGCCTTTTCTACCCCCTTCCCAAAGTAGACCAGAATATGACTCCGAGGAGAGTCTGGAAAGTGATGATGATGATAACGAAGAGGATGTGTTAGCATCAGATTTTCACCTTCAAGAGCATTCTAACTCAAATTCATATAGGTATGGAATATTTCATAACTTTTTAAACATCTTTATGACCTATATAATGTTTGTATGTAAAATTAATTATTGGTGAATTATAATATAACTCAACATTTATATAGTTGAAATTGTAAATTCCTTAGTAATTTCTCAAGTTTTGATTATTGATAAATAGATTGTTTTCATTTGTATCAATTCCCACAAATCTTGCTCTTGGATTGTGCTTTGCCATTTGGGCCTAAGATAAATGATTTCAGCCTACAAAATCTAATGTCTTTAATAGAACAATAGTACAGTAAGATATTAGTAAGTACCAGATGCCAGTGGCTCACACCTGTAATCCTACCTACTCAGGTATGTGAGGTTGGAGAATTGTGGTTTGAAGCCAGCCCAGGCAGGAAAGTCTGAGACTTTTATTTCCTGAGGTTTAAATGGTAGCATATCAGCCCTGATAGAAAAAGCTAATGTTCTTAGTTTAAGCCCTAGTACTGACACACAAAAAAAAAAAAGAAAAAAATTTAAAAACATGGTCCAACAAGGATGAGTCTGAAAGACATTGTGCTAAGTGAAGAAAGCCAGTCCTAAAAAGTTTCATATGGTTCTTGATGCATGGAGAATAAAAGTGAAATGGCAGTTGCCAAGAGCAGGACTAGAGGGAAGAGGGTGGTTATTATTGAGTTAATGTAGATTTTAGTTTTGCAAGATGAAAGAAGTTAGATGTTGAAGATGTTGCAAATAAGATGGGAAATAAATGGTAAATTTAAACACAATTAAGAAACAAAAGCCCATACCTTAAGCAGTGTGTTCCACTCGAAATTAAAGAGAAATGGAAATAAAAACTTTTTAACTTACTTAGATTGTTATTAGCATATATTAGTTGTACAAGGGGAATTTTATTATGACATTTTTCCCTACGTGCGTACAATGTAACCAACCTATCAAGCTCACCCACTCAGTCAATCTCCCTCGTTGCCTGCTTCCTAAAACACATCAGTGTGTAGAAATATGAAATAAAAAATCTTATATTTTTGCCGGGTGCCAGTGGCTCATGCCTGTAAACCTAGCTACTTAGGAGGCTGAGATCTGAGGACTGCGGTTCAAAGCCAGCCCAGGCATGAAAGCCTGTGAGACTCTTATCTCCAATAAACCACTAGAAAACTGGAAGTCGCGCTGTGGCTCAAGCGGTAGAGCACTTGCCTTGAGCTGAAGAGCTGAGGGACAGCGTCCAGGCCCAGAGTTCAAGCCCCATGACCAACCAAAAAAAAAAAAAAAAGTGCTATGTTTTTGTATCCTCCACTCAGGTTTTTTTCTCTATAGCTTCTACAGAATCTACAGATAATTATTTCCTGGCTGTCTTTCTGGTTGCAAAAATAAATATATGTGTCTATGTGATTTTGTTTCCCCTCCCTCTCTCTCATTCTTTTCTTCCTTTGTGCCAGTTCTGTTCTTGAATTCAAAGCCTCATGATCTTGCTTAGCTTTCTTCTTTAAGGCCAATACTCTATCATTTGAGCCTTGCCTCCAGTCAGGCTTTTTTTTCTAGTGAATTGAAGATGGAGTCTCATGGACTTTTCTGCCTGGTCTCAGCCTTCTGAGTAGCTGGGAGAATAGGCAGGAGCTGCCAGTGTTAGCTTTCTCCTGTTTTCTTGCATAGAAAATGTCACACCATACATAATTTCTGAAACCTGTTATAGTTAATAAAAATTATTTAATTCATCATTTTTCCATATTAACACTTAGAGCTTTCTTAGTTATGATTACCTTAAAATTCCATACTTTAAAATTACATTTAGCCAGTACTCTACTGGTAGATGGACAGTTTGACCTATATTTTTTATTGCTGTGCTATTTTAGGTAATGCTGGCATGAATAACTGTATGTATATATTATTTTCTTTTTGTGTATGTATGTTTCCTCTTTAGAGTACATTCTAGAAGTGAAATTGTTACTTGAAAGGGTGGCATCTTCTTATAAATCCCTAGGTAAATCTTCAATCGAGCTACCTTTTTTTTATTTGTAGTTGGTCTTTGATGCGGTTGGCTATGGTACAATTGGTGCTCAACAATTTGAAGACTTTCTATCCCTCTGCAGGTCATGATCTTGCAGGTAATAAATGTCTTTATATGAATAATGTGATAGTGATTTGGGTTAAATATTGAAGGAAAAGCTTAAAAACGTCCTATAGTAAGAGACATATTTCTTTTAACTAAAGAAATTACCTTTAAATTAGTGCATTGTAATATTAGATACATGAAGAGGATAGTGTCTGAAATCAGAGACACTAATCTTACGTGGATAATGATAGCAGGATTTTCTCATCTCTTTCAGTGTTTGGAGATTTCATAATGGAGGACACAGAAACTAAGCAGACCTAGAACGTAGTTACTAACTGCAAAGGAGGAAATGGGTATATAGGAGAAGACAGCATTTTACTGAAGAAAACAGCTGGCTCACTTACATTTTACCTTTTTAGAGATTCAGCTGAGAACTGTTTTTTCATATGCATAATGAACATGTAATGAGTTAAACACTAACACATCAACCAGAAATTTTTTGTGATTGTGTTGGAATGATGGAAAGAATCTTGTTCTGTTGTAATGAATCAGCAGATCATTTTCAGAACTAAAAACAAAAACAAGAGCTAACAGTATAAGCATATTTAGATATGAGGAGGTAGAAATTAACGTTGAAAGTGGACCAGAAGTCAGAAGTATGAAAAGGTACAAATGAAAAGTGCTGAGTTTCATGGCAAATATTGTTAACTTCTTAAAAATTATTTTCTTAATCTTTTATTTGTTATTATAAAGGATAAAGGTGATGTACACAGAGGATACATAGGTTAGGGAAAGAGTGCATTTCCTTTTGGACAATGTACCCTTATTTTAACTTTTCACAAAAGTTTATTTTCATTTTCTAAGCAAGTTTGGTTTTTGTTTTTGTTTTTAACTCTGGGCCTGTGCTCTTCAGCTCAAGGCTAGTGCTCTGCCACTTCAGCTATAGCGCCACTTTGGCTTTTTTTGATTATGTGGTACTGAGGAATCGAACCCAGGGCCTCATGCATGGAAGACAAGCACTCTACCACTGAGCCATCTTCTCAGCCCCTCTAAGCAAGTTTTAAAGTTACAGATAATCAGATCTGTATGGCATAACTAATTCAAAAGTGAAAGCAATTTATTTTCCCCCTCTTAGCCTTTGGACTGATATAACAGTTTCAGGTAATTAATTTTCCTTGCACATACATTTTTGTAATCTTTAGGTACATTTTATCTGAAACTAAAGTGAGAGGCAGTAGTGTTCAAATGTTTATACAGATTTATGACATCTTTTTATCCCTCTACAAGAGTCTATGTCCACTTCTCCACGCTAAATTGTGTTAGTATCCTATCTCAAGGTTCTAACCATTGAATTAACATTTTACTGCAGAAAATAACTGATTCACTTATATTTTACCTTTTCAGAGCTTCCAGTCAGTTCACCTCTTTGTCACGCAGTTCTGAAAACTCTTCAGTGTTGGGAACAGGTTCTTCTCCGACGTCTTGAAATTCATGGTGGACCACCTCAAAACTATATCTCGAGTCATACGTCTGAAGAGAGTTTGTCTGCAGGCCCTGCAATTCTCCGCCATAAAGCTTTACTGGAACCTACAAATACTCCTTTCAAGTATGTTTTCCTGTAGATACTGTTCTTAAGTAGAAACTTTACTAAACCAGGCGACTGCTAAAAAAGAGAGAAAAGATGTTTTTAAGAACCAGGCTTAATTTTCAATTGTAGGTCCAAATTTGTGCCTTTGTGTAATGTGGTACAAGCTGTCCTGGCAAGGGTGGAGTGTAAATAGTCTAGGCTGTGAGGGTCATCTTTCTCCTTTCTGTTTAACTCTGCCAATGTAGGATTAAGGCAAACGTAGACAGTATGTAAAGAGGGTAACTTGGCTATAGTCTATTAAACTTTATTCTTTGTAAATGATGAGGCAGATTCTACTTGGCATTTGGGCCACAGCTTATTGATATTTTTGTTTTACTGTCCATAAAAGAGAAAGTTTGAAGCAAAAGTCAAATCAGTGCAGTAATCGCTTCCTCTAGGAAGTTGTGCTACAAAAGCTAAGCAGTGTCTAGTCGCTTAATGTTATAGTCAACATTGTTGCTCAAGTCAACTCACTGCTGATTAGTGGCGGAGTCTCTGGACTATTACGTGTCTACAGAAAACACTTTTTAATTAAAAAATAATTTATTATTTAGAAGTTGTTCAGAGAGGTTAAAATTCCATGTCAGTTATGTGTACAATGCACCTTGATCAACATCACCCCTTCCATCACTCTCTCCCATTATTCCCCTTTCCATTTCTATCCTTAAGTTACACAGTTCAATTTTAATATAATGTATGCTGAATGGAATGCCTACATTTGTGTTGCTACAAAATGCTATTATAAAGTCATATTTTGAGGCCCTACTTCTTGAAATATCCTCAAAACTAGATGAAATATTTTGAGATAATAATGATAAAATATTAGACAACCTGGAGGTATGTTTACCAAAAGCACTTTTGAGCAGCTCTGATTCTGACCCACTTGTAGGAAGCCTAGAACAGCCCATGTCCATCTTAGGGGTCATCACACAGTGGCCGGCCACTCAGGCCCCGTCTAGCCCTTTTGCTCGTGCTCTTGCAAATAAAGCTTTTTGTTTGTTTGTTTTATCATATCCATTCTGGTCATTTGCATGTGACAGATTGGATGTCCTTATCCAAAATGCTTGGGATTTGGGGACATTTCTGTAGACTTTACTAGTGAACCATCCCTAATCAAAAATCCAGAGTGCTCCAGAATCTGAAAGAAAGTTTCCAAGTACTATGTCAGCAACTTAAAAGTTTCATATTTTGGAGCATTTTGCATCAGGGCTGTATGGCTGCTTTTCCCAATACACCTGAGAGCTGTGTGTTTGTGATGGAAACCATATGGTTTATAAAGCCTAAATATTTACTTACTCTCTGGTCCTTTAAAGAAAAAGCTTGTGAACTGTTCTACTGGATGACTGTGGTTATACTTAATTGCAGTAAACATTGGTATAGAACCCAGGACTTGTCAGGTAAGTCAGAAATCTCAAAGCACATCATTTAATTTACTATCCCTCTGTAGATCCAAACATCATCTAGCACTATCTGTGAAAAGGCTTTGGCAGTATTTGGTGAAGCAGGAAGAAGTTCAAGAAACGTTTATCAGAAATATATTCACAAAGAAACGATGTCTGAATGAGGTCAGTATAAGCTAAAACTTTAATATTTTATTAAATTTTATAGGCTAAAACGTTAGTACTTTATTATTGATATCTTTTACCATGATGAGATGTATCTTACAGACTTTGAAACCCATTTCTATATTATATCCATGTGCTGTTAATGATTAGAAAAGTGGTTCAAAAGAACGAAACAGTATATTTTTATTCAGTCTCATTTATTGTAATTCGATGTGCTTGACATTTTTCTCAAGTGAATATTGTTTGAGCTAAGATTCTGCATCTTATTTCTTGTGTGTTGAATTGTTGTGATCAATTGTATAAGTGGCATTCCTGTTAGGTTCAAGTGACAGTAAAAAGATGTCTTAGCAGTTTAATGGAAACTGGGATCAGGAGCTGGTGGCTCATGCCTATGACAGTAGCTGTGCAGAGATCCAAGATTCGAGGTTTGAAGTCAACACAAGCAGACAAAACCACAAAGCTTTTACCTCTATTAAACCAACAAAAAGGTGGGACTGGAGCCACTCAAATGGTAGGCAACCGTGAGCAGAAAAAGTCAAGGCAGAGCACACGGCCCAGAGTTCAGATCTCACTACTGACAAGAAACTAAGAGAGAGGGGGGGAGACAGATAGACAGTCTGGTTGACTGAGTTTGGGGTGTGAAGATACTTTCTTAATGTACGTTTTCTTCTTTTTACATGGATTAGGTTTAAATAATTGAAATGTACAGACTAATAATTATACTGTAGCAGATTGATTATCTCTTGATAGTATCATTATACTTGTTACTTTTTTGTCATTTAGTTCAGTGATAAAAAGGACCGGGTTAGTAACATGGGAAACTTGTATCTAAATGTTAATGAATGTCTTGCTTTCTTTATTGAGGAAGTTTGCTACTAAAAATTAGCAGATAATATAAAAAGTGGACATAGTTATGTAATTGATTATCTCCCATGAATCAATAACAGTTAAAAACTGGCAGCTAGCCTGTGAACCACATTTTGAGTAGCACAGTACTATTCTGAAAGCAAGTTTTGTACTATTTTTCAAGTAGGAGAACCAGAAGATATGTTTCAGTTGGGGAAGTAAGGAAATAAGTACCTTCATAACAGACAAGCAAAACGCAAGATGACATCAGAGTATGAATAGAAGGAAAGCTACATACATGTACACATGCAAACTATGTTCTCACCCTTACAAGATGGTTTCAGACTCTTGAGTAAAAGGAAGACTAGGGGCTGGGAAGGT
>NW_012267245.1:7708551-7727092 GCF_000151885.1 Dipodomys ordii
AAAAAAAAAAAATAAAAGGAAGACTACACACACATACATATGTAAACTGTTTTCTCACCCATACATTGTTGTCTTTCAGTTTAAGTACTGATTTGTAGTAGGCAACTAACTGTCTTATTATTTACTGTTTGCTGATTTTGTACGTACACTTGGATTGACCACAGTAGGAAGCAGAATATATCTTATTATGGCTGATTTAAGAGGAATTCATGTCCTTTGGTGTTACATTGAAACCTGGGGAATCTGAAAGTATTTCATTTTATTAAAATAATATTTAGAATGTGAATTAACACTAAACAATTCAAGAAAATACATCACTCATTAATGTGCTAGAGCTCTAGAAGTAAAAGACTTACTAGGATATGTTCAATGGAAAAGTAATTTTCCCTATTTTATTTAAAATTTGGCTTTGCCTACAGTAATTTATTACAACTTACAGTATTCTGATGTTATACACAAAGCACTGATGTGTTATTCTATACAAAAACGCTTGCTTTTGCTTGTTACTGTGCTTTCTCTAATGCATCTTTTGATATGAATGTTAAAATTTTATCTAGGTGATTTCAAGAATAGATAGGGAGCAGAGTACTATATAACCAAGCCAGAGTGCAGAATAACAGATAATGAGTTCCTATTTGTTATTTTATTCAGAGTTTTATGATACTTTTAGAAAAAATTTTTAAATTATTGTTACTGCCAATTGTTTTAAACAAAAGCATGAACCTAAGTGGTTTTGAACAATTCGGTTCATGAACAACTTTGTAACTACTAGTGATTTTCTCTGCAAAAACTACTAGTGATTTTTATCTGCAAAATAACTATTTCATTCCTTATGGGGGTTTTTTTTGTTGTTGTTTGTTGGTTGGTTGGTTGGTTTTAGTGCCCGTCCTGGTTCTTGAACTCATGGCCTGGGCTCTGTCACTGAGATTAAGCCACACCTCCACTTGCACCTTTTTTTGGTGGTTAACTAAAGATAAAAGTCTCATGGACTTTTCTGACTGGGCTGGCTTCAAACCATGATCTTCAAGATTTCATCCTCCTGAATAGCTAGGATTATAGACATGAGTCACCAGTGCCTGGCTCAGATGTTTTTTAGTTAGTTGATTTAACTTTCTTAAACATTGGCCTAATCATTAGTAGTTATGAGAAATTTGTTGGTACTACTTGATTTAATGATCCTTTCTTTTTGTCACTCATGGGGCTTGAACGCTGGGCCTGGGTACTGTCCCTCAGGGCCTCAGCTCTTCAGCTCAAGGCAAGCGCACTACCACTTAAGCCACAGCGCCACTTCTGGTTTTCTGGTGGTTAATTGGAGATAAGAGTCTCATAGGCTTTCCTCCCCAGGCTGGCTTTGAACCTCGATCCTCAGATCTCAGCCTCCTGAGTAACTAGGATGACAGGCATGAGCCACCGGTGCCCAGTTGTAATGATACTCTTACAAGAGACAAAATTTTTGTAAAGGGATTTTGAAATGAAAATTATTATGTGGTACAATAGATGGTATGCAATAGAATCTTAATGTTATAGAGTTGTTATAAAATATGTTTAATGTCTACTAGAAAGTTGAGTAGCCTGTTGGATTAACAAAACTTCCTTTCATCTCTTGTTTTTATAACATCATGATTATGTTGAAGTCATTGTACTTTTTAGCCAATTATGAGATAGCCATATTATAACAGTTGTATATTTTGGATGGGACGTGATGGTTAATGTTTCTATTCATTATTCCTTTATGTGCTCGAGAATGAAATTTTATCCTTTCTCTATCTGGCTTTATTTCCTAAACATACCTTAAAATCTTGATGTATCTTTAGATATTTTCTTTTCATATATAGTATAGCTTACTGTTATATACATTAAAAAAATAAAATGTCTTCCCTGCTTATATTTATCTGGAAATTAATGACAGATGAGGAGATAGACGATCTGAGCCATTCCCAAACAGAGTGTATCTGACAGCTTCTATCTTTTTTTTTTTTTTTTTTGGGTCTGGTCGTGGGGCCTGAAATCTGGGCCTGGGCGCTGTCCCTCAGCTCTTCAGCTCAAAGCGAGCACTCTACCACTTGAGCCACAGCGCCACTTCCAGCTTTTTTCTTATGTGGTGCTGAGGAGTCGAACCCAGGGCATCAGGCATGCAAGGCAAGCGCTCTACCACTGAGCCACCTTCCCAGCCAGCTTCTATCTTTGTAACTGCTCGCTTCTCTGTTTGCTTTCATTTTGTGGAAAAATCCCAGAGAATTAGCAAATCCTAGTGTCCCCTCATAAAAAGGGACATTAATCCATTTTTGATTGTTAGTGGCAACATCAGCAGAGAGAATTAAATAGAAACAGAAATTTCTAATTAGAAGTTTTTCCTAAAGGGGGTCATGCATTGTGGAAATAAGACAGTAGTATATAAAAGAAAATCTGACTTTGATTTTTAATATTGTACTCTGGTACCAGTAGCTCTGACTTTTTAAATATAATGTACCTTAGACTCAACCTTTAACAGGTTTAGTTTTGATGTCAACATTCAAAATAAGTGAGTAAAAATTTTTTATGTAGTTAAAATATATATATATATATATATATATATATATATGGGCCGGGCATCAGTGGCTCACACCTGTAATCCTAGCTATTCAGGAGGCTGAGATCCGAGGATCTCGGTTCAAAGCCAGCCCGGGCAGGAAAGACTATGAGACTCTTATCTCCAATGAACCACCAGAAAACCAGAAGTGTGTTGTGGTGTTATGGCTCAAGTGGTAGAGCGCTTGCCTTGAGCTGAAGAGCTGAGGGACAGTGCCCAGGCCCAGAGTTCATTCAAACCCCACGACCTACAAAAAAAAGAAAAGAAAAACCCATATGTAGTTAATTACGTTTGAGCTATTAAGTTTTCTCAACCCCTTTCCATCCACTCTTACATATACTTTTCTATGGTATATGAAATTTAAGAACAGTAATTCAGTTCCTTATTCTTTTTTAGTAAATTTTGTCAAAAATAAAACATTAAAAAGTATCCCCAGTGTTCTGCATGTTGTATCTCATCTTTTACTCTTTGTCATGTGGTTATTCCCTCTTGATGAAGTCATTAGAGGACAACAGTGAAACCATCAAAAATTCTATGATGGAGGAGCCAAACATCAATAAGGTACCACTATCATTCAACTGAACTTGAAATTGCATTCTTAGCCAGAACAAAAAGTTACATTTTAGTTCTTCACTTGATATGTTCCCAGTAGAGTTAACAAGATTATTCCCTTAAGTTCTTCTTTTATTAAAAAAATTTTTGTATTGGAGTCATAAAAATGATTCTCTTTTGTCAAATAAAAGAATGCAGTTTCAAAGGGAGTTGAATGTGTCTTGTGCTGGCTACAGATTTTTCTGAGTAAATACAACTAAAGTTCTTAGTAAATGTGATTACACTAGCAGTTATAAAAGTATAATACATTATTCCATTTCTGCCAGTGTCATTTTAGAAGTTAGAATTTCTCCTATGATATTAATTCCTAAGAAATACAGCGTTTGGGGCTGGGAAGTTAGCTCAGTGGTAGAGTGCTTGCGTTGCATGCATGAGGCCCTGGGTTTGATTCTTAGCATCACATAGACAGAAAAAGCCAGAAGTAGCACTGTGGCTCAAGTGGTAGAGTGCTCGCCTTGAGCTGAAGAACTGAGGGACAGGCCCAGAGTTGAGGTCCCACAACCGACGAAGGAAGGGAGGCAGGGAAGGAGGGAGGGAGGGAGGAAGGGAAGGAAGGAAGAAAGGAAGGAAGGAGCATTTGTTTTGCTGGGAGGAGAACTATCTAGCATAATGCCTACACATGTATGTATACAGAGTGCTTGAGAACTAAAACAAGAAGGGTAAGAATTAGTATAATCATGAAAAATTCTTAGATTCTTAGACTTTAGGTACATTGAATATGACTGATATTTAACTAATTTTTCAATCCACAGGCTGAGTGATCTTTAAGCAAGAAATTGCTTAAAAGTTTTTCTTTTTTAATTTTTTAAGTGGTTGATAATATTTTTTATGAGTGTACTAATGCCACTTCTTATTCTTTTTTTTGGGGGGGGGCATTCGGTCGTGGGGCCTGAACTGTGGGCCTGGGCACTGTCCCTCAGCTCTTCAGCTCAAGGCTAGCACTCTACCGCTTGAGCCACAGCACCACTTCCGGCTTTTTTCTTTTTGCTTATGTGGTGCTGAGGAATTGAACCCAGGGCCTCAGGCATGCAAGGCAAGCGCTCTACCACTGAGCCACCATCCCAGCTCCTACTTCTTATTCTTTCCTAAAGGAATCTTTTGGTAAAATAGAAGAAATAATTCTGTGCAATTAGTAAAAAAAAAAGACTGACTTGATATCAAGTATACATTATATTTGATAAAATAAATACATGTGGTCTATACTTTGAAATTTCCTAATGGTTTTTGGTTTTGAGAAAATATCCACATTTTTAATTCAAATATTAATATAAACATTTCTTTGTTTGGATTTGATCACTAATTACTTTCTATAAACTATTAGTCATTCTTGTCCCAAAGACTTTGCTTTTAATGCTGCTTCTGCAGTGTAAATAATTACAGTGTTGTGTTTTTTATTTGTTGTGTGTTTGTTTTATTGTCAGTTGTGGGGCTTGAACTCAGAGCCTGGGTGCTGTCCCTGAACTTTTTTTTTTTTTTTTTGGGTCCGGCGTGGGGCCTGAACTTTGGGCCTGGGCACTGTCCCTCAGCTCTTCAGCTCAAGGCTAGTGCTCTACCACTTGAGCCACAGCGCCACTTCCAGCTTTTTTCTTTTTGCTTATTTGGTGCTGGGAATCGAACCCAGGGCCTCAGGCATGCAAGGCAAGCGCTCTACCACTGAGCCACCTTCCCAGCCCCTGTCCCTGAACTTTTTCAGGGATGCACAGCGCCACTTCTCATTTTCTGGTGGTTAATTGGAGGTAAGAGTTTCATGGACTTTACTGCCAGGATAGCTTTGAACCACAGTCCTCAGATCTCAGCTTCCTAAGTAGCTAGGATTACAGGCCTGAGCCACTGGTGCCCAGCAACATTTATTTTTAAAATCATGTCCATGCTACATTAAAATGTAGTCATTCTATTTGTCACAGTGTTATTAGGGAAGGGATTTTGTTTAATGTTACCATTTTGGTTCAAACAATCACACTTGTTTATTTACAGTTTCTTAATAAAGTTACCTAGAGAATATATTCTAAAGAACTAGTTCACTGTTTGTAATCAGTGTAATTAGATCAACATAGAAAGTAGGGAAGGAGCCCATGAAATTTCTGCCTGTACCCTCAAAACCAGGAAAATAGAGAAAACTGGTCTGCCACTTACCCTAACAGCTACCCTCATTTACTGTGCTTTATTCTTCATCTTCACACACTGTGCCATATTTCCCCAGGGTTGCTTTTAAGCCTTTCACAACAATCCAAATAATTCTAGCCTTTGTTCATGCTTTGCAGAAGTTGATGCGGACAAATAATAGATTTTCTAATGTGTATTTAATCAACTAAAGAGGCTGTCTTAGCTTCTAGTCTGTAATATTTCTAAGACTATATGAAATGTGTACAAAAAACTCACTGTAGAGCCGAAGTGATGTGTGTGTGATGATAGATTGATTTAAATATTATTTGTGGCAGCTGCCCTAGTCTGTGTTCCGAATATCACTATGGCTTGGGTTTTATTGATTTTCCCCTGTCCTGTTTCAACATTTGCTGCGGGATCATTTGAATTAGAATACTTTGCCTGGATTAGTGGCCGAATTGTGGATCCTGGGGACAGGTTGTCTTCCAAAATATCTAAACATATTCTTCCCAGTGCAACTGTTTTATGATGATGTATTTATGAAGTGAACCTTAGTGCTGTTACTGACGCCACTTCAGGAAGAGTGCCTACGTGTGAAGTCTGTCCCTTGAAGGCAGACTCCCGAGGCCTGCAGTGAACAGAATGGGTTCTGCTTTGATGCCAGGAATTAATTCCGTCAAATACTTCCTGATCTTCCCTGGCAATCAGTCTTAAATTTTGGTCTCCTTTCTCAAGCAGCTTAGACTCTTAATGATCAAACGTCCTCAGCCCCTTGCTCTGTGCTGACTGTGTTGTACTTTCCGTGAGTATCTCCACATCTGTTTAAACACACCTCTTTATGTCTCTCTAAGCAGTTAAACACGAAGAAAGCACAGATCTCAAGTTAACCTTCTTTTTCATAAATTATTTTATGGTGAATTTTATTTTTCAATCTCTTTCCCACTCCTTTCAAGCTCATCACATTTTGCTGTCAAAATAAACATAGTCAACACAGATGTCACTTACTACTCTCACCACCAAATCTGGCTTCTGGCAGCTGTTCTGCCCAGTGGAGGAGCTGCCATTCTGATCCAGATCTTCCTTTCACTCGTGCACTGTCCCTGTCATTTCTTTCCTACCCTGGGTCTTTGCTCCAGTTCTTATCCCCCCCTCTACCCACCACTCCTGCTCATATTTTTTTTTTTTTTTTTGCAGGGTAAAGGGACAGTCCTAGGGTTTGAACTCAGGGTCTGGGAGCTGTCCCTGAGCTCTTTGGCTTAAGATCAGTGGCTCTGCCACTTGAGCTACAGTTCTACTTCCAGTTTTTTGCTGGTTAGTTGTAGATAAGCATCTCATGGACTTTCCTGCCCAAGCTGGCTTCGAATCACGATCCTCAGATCTCAGCCTCCTGAGTAGCTAGTATTGTAAGTGTGAGCCACTGGCACCTGGGCTGCTTCAAAAATTTTTACCTTTCTTAAGATTAGTAATAGTAGTGGTAGGAGTATTGGCAGGAGCAAATACATTTTACGAAATATACCTTAACAACACGTATATTTTCTACTCTTCTGTGGAGAGAAACATATTCGTTGACTTGTCTTTTAAGTCACACAAGATTTAAAAATTAATGTTTCAGGCACCCTGGAGAAGACCCCGATGTCGTGTCCTCTCTCAGTGGGTCTTGTCTCTAGTCCACTCCACTGAAGCAGTCCTTGTCAAACCCAGTAGTGAGTTCTGAGCTCTGAGTTAGCTTTTCAGTCTTGTGTGAATTGATTGGCCCCTCATATTTTCTTACAACTGTTCTCTTTCTGTAACATCAAACTCTTTATTTCTGATGTCAGTCAATTGCTGGGTTGCCACATATTTATCTGTCCTTAAAAATATTGGTGTCCAGAGGTTGTTTCTCTAACATTTTTCTTCCCTGCCCTTACTTTCTCTTTGGTTTGTCTTATGGCTTAAATATCATCTGTATAATGGTAACTGAATTCTGTTGAGTCCCAGCTCATGTGTTGCACTCCAGACATTCCCTGATCCCAACCTAAAACCACTCTTGCTTCACTTTTGCCTATTTCTGTAAATAGTACTTCACTTACCATTTATCTGGCCTAAAAGCTAGTATTAGTCACACTCAGATTACAGTTCATTAGCAGAAAGTGTCCTGGTTCCATCCACTATCAGTATCGCCACCACCTCTTACTTCAGCTTGCCTGCTTTTCTGGCAGCCATTTTCACATCCTCTTTGTTTTTTTCTTTTGTTAGTTTTGTTTGAAGAGGTTGTTTGGGGCTTGTTTTTTCTCCTTTTTTTGTCAGTCATGAACTCTGGGCCTGGGCCCCGTCCCTCAGCTCTTCAGCGTAAGGCTAGTGCTCTACCACGTGAGCCATAGTGCCACTTCTGGTTTTCTGGTAGTTATTTGGAGATAAGATGTTGCTGCCCAGGCTGGCAGTCCTCAGATCTCAGCCTTCTGAGCAGCTAGGATTACAGGCGTGAGCCACCAGTGCCCAGTGGTTTTTGGCTTTTTGACACAAGGTTTTGTTTTATAGCTCATTATTTAGCCTACCTTACCTTACCTTCACTGCACTCTGGGTACTTCTGCCTCAGCTTTCTGATGTCAGGATCATAGATGTGTACTACTACATCTATCCACCTTTTATATTTTAGCTCACAACAGTCAGAATTTTCAAAATTGCCTCCATGGTTTCTCAGCCTAGAGTAATATTGAACTCTTTCTGCTTATGTGGTGCTGGGGAATTGAACCCAGGGCCTCGTGCATGCAAGGCAAGTGCTCTACCACTGAGCTACCTTCCCAGCAGTAATATTGAACTCTTGATTATGGCTTTTATGCTATAGTGAGCTGAAGCCTGTGTGTGAACTGAACCCTGCCTGTTTATGCAGTCCTCTTATAGCATATTTTCATTCTCAAGTTCAGTGAAACAAAAACTATTGAGAGGCTAACCACTCTTTCTTTGGAATTTATTTGCCTTACTACTATGGAATTCTAACTGTTTATCATAGGATTCAGATAAAATCCGTTCTTTGAGCTAGTGATCGGAATTAAGTCATAAAGTGTTTACCTAGTTAGGATGAAGGGGAAACCAGGTCACTTCAGTTGATTCTCATGCAGGTCATCTTGATACCACACCATCAAGAAATGTTGTTTTTGACGAGAGGACAAGAATATATTCCTGCATTCATAAAGATTTTTGAAGTTCATGGCTATATGGGCTTACTTCATATACATACAAAGTCTGAAAAACTCCCCACATGAAACTGACATCTTTCCTCCAACCATCACCAGCAAATAATATATCTCTGTTGCATGGAAATCTCTCTTTCCCTTTCTTCAAAACTTTGTAGTGAACACAGTGTACCTTGGACACCTAGTAAATGGGTGCATAAAGTGGGATATTGTTAAAAAAATTATGGAGTTTGGTGCTGGGAAGGTTGCTTAGTGGTAGAGCGCTTGCCTTGCATGCCTGAGGCCCTGAGTTCCATTCCTCAGCACCACATAAGCAAAAAGAAAAAAGCCGGAAGTGGTGCTGTGGCTCAGTGGTAGAGCGCTCGCCTTGAGCTGAAGAGCTGAGGGACAGCGCCCAGGCCCAGAGTTCAGGCCCCACGACCGACAAAAAAAAAAAATGATGGAGTGTGACTTACACATTCTTATTGCATGATGAGCCTCTTTATGGACTAGAGTTAAAACTGTCCTTAAAGACAATTGACTCTCTTGGAATTGGAGGCATGATTCCTGTAGCAGACCACCAGTGGAGATGAGCAGAAAGGCCAAGCAGAAGCGTGAGGCTATAAGTTCATTTAGTAGCAGCACCAAATATATAAATAAGTAAGTAAATAGTGACCTGTTTACATCCAGTGGCTGATTATTGTTTGTTTTTGTTACTGCATAAGCCTCTTTTTCAACTCTACAACAGAAGCTACCTTAATTGCTATTTTTAAAAAAAATTGCTAATTCTGGTGAGTTCTGTGTTCATGGCAGGCATTAATGTTGGTTTTCTTTAAGTTTTACAGGAAGCAAATTTGTATGACTTTCAGATTAATAATTTCTACATTTCATAATGAACTATGAAGCATAGTAATTCATTTTAATAGGTTGAAGGGTTAAGGAAGATGGTAAAAAAAAGTAATATTCTACATTGAGCAATGTGTCTAGTTCTTGATAATTCCTTCCTCTTTGCAGTATATTTTAGTACTTTTGTTCAGAGATGTATGTACCTTCTCTAGGAAGGGCAGAATGTCAGATGTTTGTTCCTCATGTAAACTACATAGAATAATGTTTTACTTTGTTTCTACAAAGAGCACTGCCTTGGCTAAATTTCTATGCATGATTGTCATAAATATATGACATGAATTGGTCAAATTCTACCTGTTTTTATATGGCCTGTGAGTGAAGAATAGCTTTTACACCTGTAATTCTAGCAGCTGGAAAGGATCATGGTTCAAGGCCAGCAAAAAGTTTTTTGTTTTTTTGGTTGGTCGTGGGGCCTGAACTTTGGGCGTGGGCACTGTCCCTCAGCTCTTCAGCTCAAGGCTAGCGCCATTTCCAGCTTTTTCTGCTTATGTGGTGCTGAGGAATCGAACCCAGGGCCTCATGCATGCAAGGCAAGCGCTCTACCACAGAGCCACCTTCCCAGCCCAACAAAAATTTCTTAACCCCATCTCAACAGAAACAGCTGGGCTATAGTGTTAAATGTCTGTTATGCAGGAAGCATAAATAGGAAAATTGTGGTCCAGAGTGGCATAAGCAGAAAGTGAAACCCTGTCTCAAAAATAGCCAAAGCATCCAGGTACCAGTGGTTCATGCCTGTAATCCTCACTACTCAGGAAGCTGAAATCTGAGGATTATTGTTTGAAGCTAGCCCAGGCAGGAAAGTCCATGAGACTTGTATCTCCAGTTAACCAGCAAAAAGCTAGAGGTCAAGCTGTGGTTGAAGTGGCAGCATTGAGCATAAAAGCTCAGGGACAGAGCTAAGGCCCCCGGATTGGCACATACATACACAAAAAATAACCAAAGCAAAATAGACGATAAAAGTCTGACTAGCAGGCAAAATGCCATGAGTTCAAACCTTAGTGCCACCCTCTCCAAAACTGCACTACATGGAAACCTGGTAAATAAACCTAACTTCAATAATGAAAGTGCTTAGATCTTTAAAATTAATTTAGTGTTGCTTGGAGGGTAAATAGTGAGTGAAGTTATAAATTATTTCAACTATCTTTTGATACATGAAAAAGCCAAGTTCAGAAATTTACATTTCCCTTGTGAAATATATTCTGTACCTTTAGGATAGAAATAGCTTTTTAATAGTAATTTTAAGTAACTTATGAAAGTGCTCACTGATTGGTGACAACTGTTATTTGTCCTATTACTAAAAGCATTATTTTTCAGACTTTATCTTTTTCCATTTAGATAGAAGCAGACTTGGGATATCCTGGAGGTAAAGCAAGGATTATCCATAAGGAATCTGATATCATTACTGCCTTTGCTGTTAATAAAGTAAGTACTTTTCTTTGATTATTAATAACTCATGGGTGAAGAATATCTTGTTTTACCAGTTTATCCTGGGTCAGTATTTCTCTTTCCCAAAGTGGCTTCCCACTGTTTAAATTACCACCTGCATAAGATTTTTTCTATTTTATGAGTGATTAGACCATAATGTGTTTTTATTATTATGTAATTTGGGGAATTCAGCCTGTACAATGAACTCAGAGGTTTTTTGTATGCCCTATTCAAGTACATTGGGTATGATTCCTAATATCTGATAAAAACTTAAGTTTATGTGTGACTCAGGAATTCTCCCTCATTGACTTAGACCTTGAGTAGCTACATAATGTGTTAGGTTTTTTTTTTTTTTGAATTTTTTTGTACTCTTATGTTAACAGCCTCCTTAGAGATACATCTAAGCTCTAAGAAAAGAGGGTTGCCTTAGGTTTAATAGTCTTAAGTTAAAATTTCTGCTAATAATTTCCTGCTTCTATCTGCCTTAATCTCTTTACTGCATAATTTCTAGTGACATCTAATTATTTTTTTGTTTACATTTCTTTTTTTTTTTTCCCGGTCCTGGGGCTTGAACTCTGGGCCTGGGCGCTGTCCCTCAGCTCTTTAGCTTAAGGCCAGCACCTTACCACTTGAGCCACAGCACCACTTCCGTTTTGTTTACATTTCTTTCTATAACACAAAATATAGAAGTTATGGTTTCTTGTGTGTTTCTAATGGACATTTTAAAGAAGGGATGTATATATCCATTTGTGTGTGTCCATGTGTATATGTTTGTATACATACGTTTCTAATTAACATTGTTTCATGGTTTGCTTTGTTTTCTTGAGACAGTATCTTGTGCGTAGGCTGGTCTCAAATTCCTGAACTAAAATGTTCTGCTACTCTAACCTACTAAGTAGCCGTGACCCCGGGCATGTCACCACACCCTGTAGAAGTTTTACAGTATTATTCAGGTGTATATCTTATGACATCTTGAATTCACTTTTGTATGTTATGCCTGTATTCTCTTGATATCTTCCAGACAGTTCTTTTATCATTCTTCCTCAGATCTCCCTGTATTCTTCATCTCACTTCCCTCATAGACATGCTTGACCAATGATGAGCTCTGCTTAAAGCAAGCAGATCTGGAGTTAGCCCCAAATTGTCATATCTGTGTAACATTCTGCAGTACTTCCTTTCCTCTGAAGAAAATACCATTTTAAATATTTTGTAAAACTACCTTTTTTCTTTGTGGGAAGGATCTTACAAAAGTAACTATAAATGAATAATCCACATATATAAAATCTGCTTTTTACTGGTATACTTAATTATTTCTCAGATTTGATGTTTTTATATCCTTGTTAAGTTTATAGATAGGAATTTATAATGCCTTTTTTCTTTAAAAATATTTAAAATTTGAAAATTTCTTTTAAAATACCATTGAAAGGGGCTGAGGAGGTAACTCAATGGTAAGAGTGCTTACCTTACATGCATGAGGCCCTGGGTTCGATTCCTCAGCACCACATAAGCAGGAAAAAAAAGCCAAAAGTGGTGCTGTGGCGCAAGTGGTAGAGCGCTCGCTTTGAGCTGAAGAGCTGAGGGACAGCGCCCAGGCCGAGTTCAAGCCCCACAACCAGCAGGAAAAAAAAATACCATTGAGGTTGAACTTTTTCCCATTTGTATAGTTGGGAACTATCTGTATCAAGAATTGTGAAAGATCTAAAATTTACATTCAAGCTAACAGTTAATTTTCAAAGCTCAATGGATACTGTTTGAAAACACAAGAATCCTAGACTACCAAGGCAATGTATTTATTACTAACAACAAGAACAGTAATGGATACTGTTTGAAAACACAAGACTCCTAGACCACCAAGGCAGTGTATTACTAACAGCAAGAGCAGCAGCCAGAACATCAGTATTTTCACACCAGCTTCCAGAGAGACAGCGAAGGCTCAGTCGTATGACCTGCAGAACGTTATGGTGCAGAAAGGGATCCCTGAGGTTGGGAACCATTTCTCTTCTAATGGACAGTAAGCATGCATGTTCTTGGCTCCAGTGACTAGCTACACAGACATCCTTGGAGCAAAGTATAGTCAGTGGCTCACAAGACATACCTATTGGAGACACCCTTAGAGAATTGCCTCCTTTCTTATTAATTTATATTACCATTTTTTTTAATCACTTAACCAAACAAGACTACATTTGTGTCTTCTTAATAAACAACCCGACCAGTAAACCAACTGGAGAGCTAATTATAGCACTTTAAATAATAGTAATAGGGGCTGGGAAGGTGGCTCAGTGGTAGAGCGCTTGCCTTGCATGCATGAGGCCCTGGGTTCGATTCCTCAGCACCACATAAGCCAAAAGAAAAAAGCCGGAAGTGGCGCTGTGGCTCAAGTGGTAGAGCGCTAGCCTTGAGCTGAAGAGCTGAGGGACAGTGCCCAGCCCAGAGTTCAGGCCCCACGACCAGACCCCCAAAAAATAAATAATAGTAATATTCTACGTTTTTCTTCACTGTCAATATCTTTTCAGTTTGAAATGTATATTTTTTAAAATTAAAAAAAATTTTGTCAGTTGTGGGGCTTGAACTCTGGGCCTGGGCACTGTCCTTCAGCGTTTCAGCTCAAGGTGAGCCACAGCATGCACTACGTCCAGTTTTTGGGTGGTTAATGGGAGGTAAGTGTCTCACAGACTTTCCTGCCCAGGCTGGCTTTGAACCTCGATCCTCAAATCTCACCCTCATGAGTAGCTAGGATTTATAGGCGTGAGCCACCAGCACCCAGCTTGAAATATGTATTTTTAATGTCAATTAGTCACTGCTTCTAAACTGCATCTTCAGGTCAAGATGTATATTTTTAATTCCATCTATACTTAAAATTTTATGTCATTTAATCTGACCAGTTTTTCATTTATTCTGGTGTGTTTCTCTCACTAGTTTGAGTTTATTATCTCCCTCTCATTCCTCTGCTTTTCTGGCTTCTGGCTTCCTCAGTATCTTGCTCTGCATTTTTTGTTGTTTTGTTTTGAGAGATGGTCTGACTGGCCTCAGACCCCTGGACTCAAGTGATCGTTCTGCATCAGCCTCCCCCAGGGACCTAGTACTGCAAATGTGAGCTATTGTATCTGGTACAAATCTTGAAGAAATCATAGGATTTTATTAGATTGAAAAGGTAGTGTGATATTAAATAGTATATGCATTGTTGTTAATAGCTTCCTGTTAGTTGTTCTACAATTTCTAGAGCATAAAAATATCTCTATTTGTTCTGTAATTTCTAGAGCATAAAAATATCTCAAAAATATCAAATTATCAATTTAATTGGTAAAGTTAATTTAAAATATTAATTTGTAAGTGCAATATGTTTTGTACCTTAGCTCTCTCGAGATTATTTGCAGAATATATCCATTGTGGTTTTCCTTGTTAAAAATCTGTCTCATGCTTTATTTTTCAGGCAAATAGAAATTGCATAGCTATCGCCTCTAGCCATGATGTTCAAGAACTGGATGTTTCTGGAATTCTGGCTACACAGATATATACTTGGGTAGATGATGATGTAGAAATGGAACCCAAAGGGTACTTTTACTTTGTTTTTATTCAGTGATATTGCAAGTGATTATATTTACAAATGTTTGTGTGCATATACATATATAACCTATATATGTATGTGTATATATGTGTATGTGTGTGTACATATATAAGGATGTATAACTTTCAGAAAATTCTTTAAAAGATCTAAATTATAAACAGAATATACACTGATGTGGCTAAGGGATGGCAGGACTTTAAAAAGTAAAATGAGGCCAAGTGGCAATGGCTCACACATGTAAATCCTAGCTACTCAGGAGGCTGAGATCAGAGGATTAGAGTTTAAAGCCTGCCCAGTCAGGAAATTCTGTGATATTCATACCTTCAGCAAGCTACCAAAATAGCCCGAAGTGGAACTGTGTCTCAAGTGGTAGAGCTAGCCTTGAGAGAAAAAAAAAAAACAACAGGATCACACCTGTAATCCTAGCTACTCAGGAGGCTGAGATGAGATCAAAGGATCATGGTTTGAAGCCAGATCAGGCAGGAAAGTCTGTGAGGCTCTTATCTCCAATTAATCACAGAAAAAGGGGCAAGTAGTGCTGTAGCTCAGGTGGTAGAATGCTAGCCTTGAGCAAAAGGAGCTTAGGGACAGTGCCCAGGCCCAGAATTGAAGGCCCTGGACTTGCACAAAAGAAAAGTAAAATGAGAGGTCTAGAAAGTGAAGATAATAGAAGTATTTGGATATGAAATTTACCAGTCACTAGCAATAAAAGTTCAAGAATATTTAAAAGATTAATTTAATAAGATCAAATGTTTGAATGTTAAGGATTGAATAAAGAACTGAGGAATTGTTATTCTGGTTAATAATCCATTGTAGGTCAGAAGATTTCTTGGTCATCCATGCTCATGATGACTTAACAGCTGTTCAAGGTACAACTCCATATACACATAGCAATCCTGGCACCCCAATCAACATGCCATGGCTTGGTAGTACCCAGACTGGCAGAGGAGCATCCGTGGTATGTAAAGTTAAAGATGCCTGGGTTTGTCTGCTATTGTACTTTTCCTATTAAGTTACTGGATAAAAGATGTTTGAAATCTGTGTATGTGTATGTGTGTACCAATCCTGGGCTTGAACTCAGGGCCTGAGTGCTGTCTGTTAAGCTTCTTTTCCCAAGGCTAATGCTCTGCCACTTAAGGCATAGTTCATTTCTGGCCTTTTGGTGGTAGTTGGAGATAACAGTCTCACGGATTTTCATGCCTATGCTGTTTTCCAACCACAATCCTTCGATCTTAGCCTCATGAGTAGCTAGGATTACAGGCGTGAACCACTGGTGCCTTACTTGAAAACTTATTTAATTTCTAAAGTTTTAGGAAGGTCCTACATTCTGGAATTGTATATTTTGATCATGAGCAATAACATCTTCATTTGAAAAGGAACAAAAACTGTTTTCAAGCCAGGCGCCTATGGAAAACCAAAAATAGAGCTATGGCTTAAAGTGGTAGAGTGCTAGCCTTGGGCACAAAAGCTCAGGGACAGCGCCCAGGCCCTGAGTTCAAGCCCCATGACTGACAAAAAATATTTTTAAAAAAATTCCCTAGTTAAGTTGGGTACCAATGGTGAGGACTCAAGGCCCTGATTTCAAGGCCTGCCACCAGGGCACAAAGAAAGAAAGGCATATCTAGAACAAAAGAATTTCTGAGCTTGATGCAACTAATCTTCATCAGGTTTTTTTTTCTTTCTGGAAATGGATAAAATATTGTCTTTTGAAAATTTATTTGAAATTTACTTGAAAATGTATTTGAAATATTCATCTCTGTCTTCTCCCTCTTCTCTGTCCTATCTCTCTCTGTCCTCTTTCCTTCCCTCTCTCCCTCCCTCTCCTCCTGTGTGTGACAGGGTCTGACTAAGTAGCCCAGTAGACTAGTGATCCTCCTCCATGAACCTCCCAGGTGCTAGGGGTATAGGCATTTCCGTCATGCCTGGCTAAACATATTATTGTCCCATCGTTTTATTGATTGATGACTAGTAGTATAACAAGTAGACTTGTTTGGAAGCAATATACTTGCTATTGCTTAAGATAACTGCATGTGCATGTATCTTTCAGTCTTTCTATCACTAATCAGTTCTACTGGTCTGACCTCTCCTCCCCACACCTGCTCTTTCTTCTCTACAATTTCACGCTCTTCACAAAGTTAGATTCCCAGAATAGCTAAAAGGCTTACCTTGAGATTTGTACTTAAATTTAAGATAACATAGCTAGTTCTGCACTGCTATATAAACAAAACATTCTATAAGTCACAACTTTTCCCTTAATTTAGTATATTTCTTTACTTTTATTGATTGGTTCATCAAATCTTTCAGTAAATGAATTAAGAATAAACAGTCATACAGTATTAAAATTGCATTTAATTTTTTTTTTTGGTCGATTGTGGGGCTTGAACTCTGGGCCTGGGCCCTGTCCTTCAGCTCTTCAGCTCAAGGCTAGTGCTCTACCACTTGAGCCACAGCACCACTTCCATCTTTTTCTGTTTCTGTGGTCCTGAGGAATCGAACCTAGGGCCTCATGCATGTGAGGCAAGCACTTTACCACTTAGCCACCTTCCCAGTCCTAAGAATTGTATTTAATTTCTGTCTAACCTAATGCCATTTATGATTCCAGTAAGTTTAATGGGATTAGAAAATAAATGGTAAGAAAGGAGTTAAGACTACATTCTTAAGGAGAATTAGTTTTTACATCCTAGTCAGTGAGGCAGGAAATGGATACCAATTTAACTAGGAGAGCTGCACTATTCAATTTCTATTGACATACTTAGTGTGTGTAGTACTTACATAAGTTTCCTATCATAACTTCGTTGTTTCTGTGTAGTGCTGGAGCTTCAGCCTAAGGTATTGTATATGCTAGGCAAGTTCTCCAGTGTTGAACTATGCATATACCTCCACCCTACATTTTAAATATTTAATCCTATTTTCTGTGACTCTAAAATAATTTTTCTTTTCACCAGATGATTAAGAAACCCATTAATAATGTCAGAAGAATGACTTCTCACCCAACTCTTCCTTACTGTAAGTTAATAACAATTAGCAATGATTTTTTTTCTCATTTTTAATATCTACTCTTAGTGATTTTTAATATAAGGGACTTATGGTAAATTTTTCATTTTTATTAGAAGACAGCAATTTTTCTACATTTTTCATAAAGAATGTTACTAAATAAAATCTTAATTTCACAATTAGATTTTTAAAAGAAAGAAAAAATCCTGCTTGAATTAATAGAGAAGACCAACTTAATGCAATAAAGTTTTAGTATTTTAACTACATATTTTTTACTTTTATTTGGACATGTGCTGTACCACTGAGTCACATCACTAGGTTCACAGAGTTCCTACTGAACATACGTAAATAACTATATTACCATGCAAATTAAAGTAAAAATGCTCATTAAGAACTGTCCAAATTCTGGACTGGTCAGATGACAAGAAAAATTATTTTTTGCTAGGTGCTGTTGGCTCCCTGTAATTCTAGTTATTCAGGAGGCTGAGATCTGAGCATCACAGTTGAAGCCAGACTGGGCAGGAAAGTCTGTAAAACTCTTATTTCCAAATTAACTACCAAAAGAGAAGTGGAGCTGTGGCTCAAGTAGTAGAGCACTAGCCTTAAGCACAAAAGCTCCAGGGACAGTACCCAGGGCCTGAGTTCAAACTCCGGGAATGGCACACACCCAAATAATAATTATTTTTATCTTTACTCACCAATTACCAAATTGTTTTATGTTGTAAATAGCTTGAGAGAAATGAAAGGTTGCCTTAAATCCTGAAAACAAGTCATTAAAGAGTACAAACAGTTTCAAACAAAACATATAAATTAAAATTCTTTAGTGAATCTATTTTAATTCTCATTCTGTTTGATCTTGGTTAGAATTCTAGTCATTCTCTCCTACTCCAGTAGTAAGAAGTTTTCAGAAGCCTGTGCTTTTCAGTCTATTCCATAAATTTCTTTGCCAATAGGATACCTTTAAAGCTTTCAGAAAAGCATCAGAGTAAAATCACTCTGTTGATAGCAAAAGACCCAACATGGCTGTGGTTAAAGATGAGAATTCATTGTAATAGTTACAGTTATCATTGTAATAGTTACTATGATGACTCACTGTCATAGTTACAATTACAATGTGGATAGTTACTCTGGCAACTCATTGTAATAGTTATTAGTACTTGTCACTGAGGTTTGAATGTTCTACAATGTACAACAATGTAATATAGCTAAAAGTAT
>NW_012267245.1:7727672-7732956 GCF_000151885.1 Dipodomys ordii
CTCCCAAGGAATCTTAAATGTATAATTTGTCTTCTCATGATGTAGACCTGACAGGAGCTCAGGATGGCAGTGTCAGAATGTTTGAATGGGGACATTCTCAGCAGATAACTTGCTTTCGGTCTGGTGGCAATTCAAGAATTACAAGAATGAGATTCAACTACCAAGGAAATAAGGTACTATGTAAAAATGTTAATGAGAAAAGATAACTGTGTTGAAAGTTTTAATTATTACTTGTTTGGGCTTTTAAGAGTAGCTCAGTGGGCTGACAGTAAAGTGTCTAATTCATACAAATTATTTTCTTAAAATGTGTCTCAAAATACATTTAAATTCATTTGGTTATCACGCAGTGGGGTAAGCGTATGTCTCCACTAAAATTAGGTTAAAATATTGCTTAAGGACCAAATGACTGTAATTCATAGTTGAATGACAAGTGTCAACTTCTTTATCCCTGGAATGTACTCTGATTGTGATTCAGAATCAAGCAGCAAATCACACCAGGAAGCTTTGTTCAATGTGCAGACCTCCCAAACCAGCATCTCCATTTGAGATTTGTGTACCTGTTTCGGATGCAAAGTATGGCCTGGCTCCCTGTTGTCTTTTTGCATTCATCCTACTTTCTTTGGGTATAGCTCACTACAACAGTACAAAGACCTTAGAGTGAGCAAGCCAAAAAAAGTTCATTACAGGAAGCGTTGGCTGACCCTGCTTGTGAACATCTCTCTCTCTCTTAGCTTACCATATTCCAGCTTTCTTCAGGTTGCTTCCCGAGGCACGTCACATCGACTACCACTTTAAACAATGACTAAATAGTGAATCACCCACTTGTTCTTTGCACAGAAAGTTACTCACATGGTCTAGCTGATGGTGTAATTTTCCTTTCCCCCATAAGGCCTACCTGATGCTGTGCTTGCCTGTCCCTCACACACACACACAGCCTACCTGATGCTGTCCCTGTCCCTCACACACACACACACAGCCTACCTGATGCTGTGTCTGCCTGTCCCTCACACACACAGCCTACCTGATGCTGTGTCTGCCTGTCCCTCACACACACACGCCTACCTGATGCTGTGTCTGCCTGTCCCTCACACACACACACAGCCTACCTGATGCTGTGTCTGCCTGTCCCTCACACACACACACACAGCCTACCTGATGCTGTGTCTGCCTGTCCCTCACACACACACACAGCCTACCTGATGCTGAGCCTGTCCCTCACACACACACACAGCCTACCTGATGCTGGGTCTGCCTGTCCCTCACACACACACACGGCCTACCTGATGCTGTGTCTGCCTGTCCCTCACACACACACACAGCCTACCTGATGCTGAGCCTGCCTCTCCGTTGCAGGTCTTAGCAGTGGTGCAGCTTTCCTTTCCTCCCCTCTTTACGTGTTGCTGCATCCCACTGACTGTTTCTATCACATGCACAGTTTGCATTTCACAAAAGTGGATGCTTTCTCATTTACTTATAAAACTAAATTTTGAGAGTTTATTTCAAAACAATATTAATTAGTAAGTCTGTTCCTTAGTGGATATTAAGGAGATTTAACACAGAAGCCTTTAGAGTTTGATAATACTGGTTGAGTGAACCTAATCTAAAAATGTGAAATGCTTTCAAAGTACTTTTGAACAGTTTTGAAGCTCAAGAAGTTTCAGATTTCAAAGGAGGAGGCTACAATGCTTGATAAGAAATGTGCTCTTTATCTTGCCCATGTAATTGTAACCCCTCTGTACAGTATCTTCACAATAAAAAAAAAAAGAAAAAAAGAAGTTTCAGATTTCAGATTTTAGAAGGGAAACGCAACCCAAACCATCATGTTCTGTCAGGTGCTTGTGTTTTACACTGTGCTTGTCCTGCCTAAAAACTAGGAAGGAATAGGTTATTTAAAACCCCCTTTCAAATTCATGTATGACTCGACTCAAAAATTAAGATGATGTTGGGTCCAAGTGGCTCACACCTGTAATACAAGAGGTTGAGATCCGGAAGGTCCAGTTTGAAGCAGACCAGGCAGAAAAGTACTTGACACTCCATCTCCAAAATAACCAGCTAATAATAATAATAAATAATAATAAGAAGAAGAACAACAACAACAACCAGCCATGGGCTCAAGAGGTAGAGTGCTGGATGAGTAAGCAAACCCAGAAAGCCTGAATCCCTGAGTTGAATCAAAGTCCATCAGAAAGAAAAAAAAAAAAAAAGATGACAAGCAGTAGAGCAGTATCCACAGAGTCCTGATGGACCAGGAATGGGAACGGAGTTTATCTGCCCAAACTGTTATAGACCCTCTTAGGTGTACATTCCATGATTATCTCTTCTATGGAGATGTTCTAGGCATGTTGCCTAGGTCTATTTCAGAGAAGGTAGGGCAAACAAGAAAAACAAACCTATACTGGAAAAGTGTAAGAGACACACAAATAATAGGTTGGTATTTCTCATATTAACCCTACTCAATTTTCCAAAAGACATTTTTAAGACAAATGATATGAACACTTTACCAAACATCTGTTCTTGCTAGGCTAGTATGATTCCACTAGGCCACGCCTCCAGCCAAAAGTCTTGGTCATTAATCTTTCCTAGTAATTGAGGAAATTACATTAAAACTTTTGCTGAATAAAATTAACAAAAATATTACCTTACTCATGCCCTTTGTACAGTATCTTTACAACAAAAAAATATTTAAAAATTAGCATGTAATTTAAATTCTAGTAGTATCCAAAGTTAATGTGTAAGTAAAGTGGGTACAAAATGTGTATTACTACTTTGAGTTTATGTTTGCCTTCATCTGCCAATTTTAAGTAATGTTCATTGCCCAAGCTTTCCCCTTTCTAGATATTTATACTATATAATTATGCAAGCTATATGTATAAGAATGTTCAACTCATCTCTTTTAGGGTAAAGTAAAAACAGCTTACCAATGAAAACTTTTAATAATATATCTGTATAGTATAATACTATACAGCACCAGAATGAGCTAGCCAGACCCTGGTGGCTCATGCCTGTAAGCCTAACTACTCAGGAACCTAAGATCTGAGGATCATAGTTCAAAACCAGTGTGGGCAGGACTGTCCATGAGATTCTTATCTCCAGTTAACCACTAGAAAATTGGAAGTGACGCTGTGGCACAAGTGGTAGAGCACTAGCCTTGAGCTGAAGAGCTGAAGATTAGTGCCTAGCCCCAGAGTTCAAGCCCCATTACCGAATTTTTTTTAAAGTATGAGCTAAATTTATGTTTTGACATGGATAGTTACCCTAAGTTTAAAATGTAACTATGGATCTATTATGATCCTATTTGTACAAAAGAGCTATATATGAATGCTTGAATATTCATAGAAATTATAATGGAGTCAAAATAACCTCATTTCTACAGTTGAATTGTTCTGCCAAGATAATCCTTATCTTTATGTATTTTTCTTCTTGAGTGTTAATTTTTTTCAAAATGATTGAAGTTTTTTTATCATACTTGATAAAGCTTTATTATATAGTTTAATGCATAGCTTAATCCAATATTCTACTTTTGAAATACTTCTAGAGCACATGTGATGTAGATTACCAGTGATGCAGATTATTGTCACTAAAGGGTTATTTGGTGTTTGCTTCCATTACATCTACCCTGGAGTTTCTTTTTAAGCAGCAGCTAAATGTTTCTGTGAGTTAGATTCATGCACAAGTGAAGTAAAAAGTCAAATATCCGAATGTTTAAGATTGAAAGTGTGGTGTTAGTGTGGGTAGGAATAAAAATGGGCTTTTGCATTTACATTAAAGTATGTCTTTCTTTAAGTTTGGAATAGTGGATGCTGATGGATATTTAAGTTTGTATCAAACAAACTGGAAATGTTGTCCGGTTACTGGGAGCATGCCTAAGCCATACCTGGTAAGCCAATTCAATTTGTTATACATTCTAATTTTTTATTTTAAAGAAACCAAGAATGTATTGGAAGCAAGAAAGAGTAAAGCACCTGAGTAAGTCTGTCTAGCCTTCAATGAAAACTCCCCAGGGGGTCGTAAGAATCCCTAGACTCTGGTAATTTGGAATGTTGACCTGTGTATGGACTTCCATGCAACCTTCACTGAGCTGGGAGTCAGCTCTTTCCCTGAAGAAAATAATTATCATACCAATATATGAGACCATTGTCTTTTTTGGGGGGAGGGGTGGTGTGGAGAGGGGTGCCATCCTGACCTGGGGCTTGAACTCAGAGCCCGTCACTGAGCTTCTTTTGCTCAACGGTGGCCCTCTACCACTTGAGCCACAGCTCTGTTTCTGCTTGTTTTTGTTTTGTTTTTTGGTTATTACTTGGAGATAAGACTCTCACAGACTTTCCTGCCTGGGCTGGCTTTCAATTATGATCCTCAGATCTCATCCTCTTGAGTAGCTAGGATGACAGACATAAGTCACTGGCTCCTGACAGGCTGTGTTCTTGCTATTAGCCGTAAACCTTTATGAACAAAGTAGAAAGGACATCCTGTACCTGGTATTATTAATATTGGCTTTTGGTTTTGGTTTTACCTATATTTTTTTCAGCTAGACATAGATTGGTTTAAGTCTCTTCAGATTTAGTCAACTTTCTTTGGCTTCAGTGAATAGTGACATAATATTTAATATATTCTCTAGGGAAGTCTCTCCTTTGCAGAGCTAAGCAATACCAATCAGGGAGAAGTAACAGGTATAGATTATGATTCTAGGAATTCACCTATGAGTAAATGCTAGAGTATAAGACTGATCTAAGCGAGAGTAAGGTTAGGTTACCTTTAAAGCGTATTTCTCATATTTTCATTAAAGCAACAAGTTTAAATGCAAGCTCATGTTGCCCAAGACACTGCCTTTTTTTTTCTAAATTTACTTAAATATATCAATTTATTAAGTTACTTTGAAATATTGGGAAGTTCCATAAGTATTCTAACATTGATGACTCATTTTTTACTTACATATTTGAACAGTAATATGCAAATTTATTTCTGAAAAGTAAATATCAGCAGGCTGCTTGTGGTTCATGCCTATATAATCCTAGTTACTCTGAGGATCACGATTTGAAGCCAACTGGGGCAGGAAATTCCATGAGACTCATATCCACTAAACTACCCAGAGAAAGGTAGAAGTGGTGCTGTGGCTCAAGTGGTAGAGTGTTAATCTTGAGCAAAAGAAGCTCAAGGGGGTGGGGGGAGGATTGTAGGGGGGGGCGGAATGAGGATGGGAAGGGGAAACAAAGGAGGAGGCTACAATGCTTGATAAGAAATGTACTCATTATCTTGCCCATGTAATTGTAACCCCTCTGTACAGTAT
>NW_012267245.1:7736006-7743544 GCF_000151885.1 Dipodomys ordii
CCAGGTCCCCTGTGCTATGGCCAGCACTGCTCAGCTGCAGTTCAGCCAGGTCCCCTGTGCTATGGCCAGCACTGCTCAGCTGCAGTTCAGCCAGGCTCCCCTGTGCTATGGCCAGCACTGCTCAGCTGCAGTTCAGCTAGGTCCCCTGTGCTATTGCCAACAAGCCCTCTGGGCTCCTCCCACAGATCATTCTTCAGTGCCTAATGTCCTGTATCTCACATCATGCTTCTTTAGATTTCATTTGGTTTTGTTTTTAAATTGTTTCACGTGCACAAGTAAACCTGGTGTATTACTCTGTTTCACCCACAAGCACAGAAGTCTGTTTCTTTTACTGCTCAGTGGTTTTAACTTCATTTTAAAATTTTTCAGCTTTTACCTGCCATGATAGTGGAGCCACTGTGTTAGCATATGCTCCCAAACATCAACTACTGATATCCGGTGGCAGAAAAGGCTTCACATGTGTATTTGACCTTCGACAACGCCAGCAAAGGCAACTCTTTCAGAGTCATGATTCTCCTGTTAAAGCTATTGCTATTGATCCAACTGAAGAGTACTTTGTTACAGGGTCGGCAGAAGGCAATATAAAGGTAAACACAATTGATATCCCAGTGTCTACAGCTTGGAAGACTCAAGGCCCAGCACCGGTGGCTCATGCCTGTCTTCTTCCTAACTACTCAGGAGGCTGAGAGTTGAGGATCTTGGTTAAAAGCCAGCGTGGGCAGGAAACTCTGTGAGACTCATCTCCAGTTAAACAACAAAAAAAGCCAGAAGTAGAACTGTTGATTCAAGAGTGCCAGCCTTGAGCAAAAAAGCTCAGGAATAACACCAAGGCCTTGAGTTTAAACCCCAGGACTGATGCCAAAAACAAAAAACCTCTTCAGAAAACTTTGCCTTGAAGTCATGTTAATGACACTAGTCTACTATTGTAGTCAGCAGTACTAACTGCTATTTAATAAATCTTCTGAGTATGATTTTTATATTTATATATACATACATACATATAAAGTAATTGTTTTTTTTTTTTAATTTTTTGCCAGCCCTGGGGCTTGAACTTGGCCTGGGTGCTGGGTGCTATTCCTTAGCTCCATTAGCTTAAAGCTAGTACTCTGCCACTGCTCCACCTGCAGTCTTTTCTGTGATTAATTGGAGATAAGTCTCTTGGACTTCCTGTCCACGTTGGCTTCAAATCTTCAATCCTCAGAACTCTGTCTCCTGAGTAGCTAGGATTCTAGGTGTGAGCCACCAGCGCCTTGCTTGACTGTGATTATATTTAACTTGAAAACTTTCTATTATTTCTCAATTGTTTTAAAATATGTTTTATTCATTCTTAAGGACAAAATTTTTCATGGATATAAAGATGTTTCAGATGTTAGTTTAGTCTGGCCATGATGGCTCATGCCTGTAATCCCAGCTTCTTGAGAGGCAAAGATCAGGAAGATCACTCATGGTTTGAGTCTACCACAGGCAATTAATGCATGACCCTATTCAAAATAACTAAAAGCAAAAAGGTCTGGGGACTTGGCTCAAGTGGTAAAGTACCTCCCTACCAGGCACAAGTTCTTGAGCAAATCCTGGTACGCCAAAAAAGTCTTGACTCCATATTCTTATCTAATTTACTGAATTTAATTTTCTGGTGTACTGAATAGTATGCTATCATTTTAATTTTAATCCATATTCTTCCCTATTCGAGAAATCTGTACCTGGAGAAGCCTTGCCTATAGCAGGCTTTTTCAAACTATTGTGTTTAAGATTTAGAGAAATTGTTCAAAATGTTAAGCAGTTTGTTAAAACTGCTAAGGATCTCACCTAAGAAACACTGGATTGTGAAGTCCAGGGCTGCAGCATGCCCACACAGTAGTGTGGGTGGAGGGCCCCTTGGCCTTGTCAGGTAATAGGTAGCACAGTGGATACTGCATTCCTGACGGGTAGGGCAAGGCTACTTTCCTAATGGGTCAAGGGTAGAATACTCCCTTAATGGGTTAGGTCAGAGCAGACTACTCTGATGATGAGTAGATTCTCCGTGCTATTTTAAGGTCAGCAGCCCTGGATTTGAGGGGTTCTCGTTTAGAATTCATTAAGCACTAGTGGCGTATTTAGTGCAGTTAGGTGGACTTCTTTGTTATAACTGGCATATTGTTTTCATAATTCTTAGCCCAGAAAACCTAAAATTGTAGAATTTTGAAAAGGCATTTCTCAAAATGAAATATAATTGTTAGCACAGTTATTGTTCTTTGGTTTGCAGCAAGTTTCTTATCTGGCCTTTAGAATGAAATGTAGTTTGGTATAGATCAACTCTTTAGTTTTTGTATACTGATTCTGAGGTTCATTCTTTTACCATGCAAAAAAAATAGAAAATACACAATGTATTCAGAAGCTATAATTTAACAAATTCATATACAGAGTAGTATGAGTAAACAAATTTTGGAGAGACAAGTTTCCTTCCAAGTGTTGTATATATCATTAGGAAATAAACGGGCCTTGCTAAACCTGAAGCCAGCGTCCTAAAGGCATAGATCTTCTACCTATGTTAAAAAATGGGATTGGAGGTGTGGCTCAAATGAATACCACTTGGTGAGAAAGTTCAAGGTGTACAGAGTTCTTGCCATTAACTGCCAAAAACAACAAAAAAAGAGGGAGAAGAGAGGACATTTATTTTGATAGAGCTGAAAACAGGAAACTCTTAGTAAATTAAGTATTCTGAAGTTGACACGTCTTGTGATTAGAATGTCGCTTTTCTAGGCTGCAGGGCTTCTAGATGTCAGGAGGAGCCTCTGGCAGCTGCTCTGATCTCTTGCGTGCGTGCTCCCTCTTGTAGCAGAGGATCATCCCACTGTACCGCAGTCTGCAGCATCCTGTGTGTGTGTGCAGTGCACAGCAAAAGCTCTGCCGAGAGAGAAAATGTCCCTGCAGTGTTCCAAGATTTTGTTCCTCGTGTCTTTCTCATTTCCAATATTGCGCTAATATTAACTTACTCTTTCACTGGATGGATATTTTTAAGTATTTAGTATTAAAGCAATTGGTAAATTGCAACACCCTGTTCACAGTTAAGGTGTCATCATAAAGCTATACAGATTTTTCTTCCTTCTTTGTTTATCTGCACAGAAAGGCAGGCTTAAGTTTTCATTTGGATTCTTAAGTCAGTTCTCCTTTTGTTTTTTATGTCTTTCAGATCTGGAGTCTTTCTACCTTTGGTCTTCTCCACACTTTTATCAGTGAACATGCTCGGCAGTCCATTTTTAGGAATATTGGGACTGGTGTGATGCAGATTGAGACGGGACCAGCAAATCACATTTTCTCTTGTGGAGCTGATGGGACAATGAAGATGAGGATACTGCCAGACCAGTTTAGCCCCTTTAATGAGGTGTTAAAAAATGATGCAAAACTTGTGCTGTAGCAGAAAAGCTTATAACTTATTACTTGTTTGATGGATGTGGCCAACAAAAGTAATGTCCACTATGCCACAAATAAGCCACTGCTTCCTTGTTTCTGTATCTATGGAGCTTTCTCCCACGCACTGATGCCTTAAAAATTAACAAAGTCACTCAAATTAGATCATATTGCCTAACGTAGGATGAATAAGCAGTGCGGTAACCATTCCTGTTTATAGTCTATTATAGTGTGTTAGAGTTAAAGGAATTCTGTTTTCTTACTGGTGACACACTTCTGCAAATACCTCTGCATGACATTAAGTAAAGGCAGTTGCACATAATCCATATCACTTAATTTGCAATGTTCTCACTTCTTTTATCGGACTTATACCTTTCTAACTTCCCTTAATTAGTGACGGATCAATATTTGAGTAAGAATCAAACACATAATTAAATCTCTGTTGAAACTGTCCTTGGGACTTCGGTGATTAAGGAGCCGAATGGTTTATTGTGTCAGGTTCTCACCAGTGCCCTCAGGAGCCCAGCTGTATGTGTGTAAATGTTTCTGTGTGTGTGTGTGTGTTACACATCTTATTTGAATTTAGTTTCATATATATAGTATATACATATATATATACACACACACATATATACGTGTGTGTATATCTATATATACAAATCTACAAGATTTTCATGTGTTTTTGTGCCATAATGACTGCTATCAGAATAACAACTTCTTTAGCAACTATGTTTTTCCATTACTTTTTTTGAATTCCCATCCTAATTTTATTAAAATAAATCTTCAGACTTCCAAGAGTATTATTTTAAAGATTACATTGAGTAAAACAAATCTTACTAGGAAATATTTTCTGTTGATACTTATACTTACAAGTGAGTTTGTGAGTTTGTCAGAGTTTTGAGCATCAAACACTTAAATTTTATTTTTACCTTATTTCTCACATTTTTAGGTGCTTTCATTCTCACAGTTCTGAAAACCTTATAGCAGTGTTTTTAGAAACAAATGTGAAAAGAGTCAGTAGATAGTATTCACAAATGTAAAATGCCCCCCCCGAGCTACCATTAATAGAAAATAAACCTTATATTTTATTATTTTTGCCAAAATATTTTATTATTAAATATGACCAAAATATTTAAAATGCACAATGTTTTTAACTTAACTATGCTTATTCTATTTCTGTCTGTTTTGTGCTATTCCCTTTCTGATTCAGAATTTTAGGAAACTTGATAAATACTTGATCTTAACAAAGGAGACTGAGGTAGAAACAACTAAGTATATACGAAAGTATTGTATGCTGTTTAGCCTAAATTTATTTTGTTTAGTTGGAACTATAAATTAAGAGCATTTTTATGTAATGAAATATGGACAGTTGTTATATTGAAAATGAAAGAGTCAAATAAAGCAAAGAAATGAAGGGCTGGCAAAATGAATTTTGTAATATCCTCAGGATACTTTTGTTATAAAAGTATATTGCTAAAGATTTTGTAAATTGTATTTCATAATTTTAAATGTATTGAGCAGGTTGCAGTGATAACACTGTCATTATACAGAGAGTTTATTTGCACAGAAGAAGCTGCACCTGTGGGTCACGCACTAACATATTCCATGGGGAAATCTGTGACAACGTCGCAAACAATTCTGCTGTTTGCTGTAGTTAGCTTAAGGTATTTTTCTGTGATTTCTTCACAAATCAAGATTCAAAAGGCTTTAAACACTATTGTTCAATGAGATAGACATTTTACTGTTGTGCTTGCTAGAACAAAAGGCATTGGGAAAGAAACTATGAAGCATTTTAATGAGGATTTATATGAATAAACCATAAATTATGTAAGATCCTATGTATTTACATTCAGAGTCATAATATTTTAAATAAATAATCATGCAGTTACTTTTTTGGCATGCTATTGTTTTAAGTAATACTTGTGCCACTTTAGTTGACTTTGAGTATGTGACACTTTCAAATGGAAAGTTTCTATGTTCACATTTCACCAAGGTAGTTCCTCAAAGACCCTCTTGTTCCTTGTTTCTTTTCTAGTCTTTTACTTAATAGGTGGTGTTATTCACAACAGGTGGGAATAAAAATAATTGAAATGTGTAGATAAGTATAAAATGGTATGCATATATGTGAATTTTCATTGGGTACAGCAAAATACATTTTTTTTTTCTGGTTGTGATGCCTGAACTCTGGGCCTGGGCGCTGTCCCTCAGCTCTTCAGCTCAAGGCTAGCGCTCTACCGCTTGAACCACAGCGCCACTTCTGGCTTTTTTCTTTTTGCTTATGTGATGCTGAGGAATCGAACCCAGGGCCTCATGCATGCAAGGCAAGCACTCTACCACTGAGCCACCTTCCCTGCCCGCAAAATACATTTTTAAAGTCTGTATTTTCTGATAATGTAGCTTTGTTACAAGAACTCACAGCACTGCAGCTCTCCTCATCTAGAGTACAGATATTTTCCTGCTTACTTGCTGTGTAAGATAGTCACTTCTGCATTCTTCTTGCCTGCTCTGTACCCTTGTTGTACGTCCTTCTTTAAAAGGAAAAAATTGTATGCTGAGGGCCAGTGGTCCATGCCTGTAATCATAGCTACCCAGAAGGCTGAGATCTGAGGATCAGGGTTCAAAGCCAGCCAGGCAGGAAAGTCCACAAGACTCTTATCGCTAATTAATCACTAGAAAACCAGAAATGGTGCTGGGAAGGTGGCTCAGTGGTAGAGCACTTGCCTTGCATGCATGAGGCCCTGGGTTCGATTCCTTAGCACCACATATGCAGAAGAAGAAGAAAAAAAGCTAGAAGTAGCACTGTGGCTCAAGTGGTAGAGCCCTAGCCTTGAGCTGAAGAGCTGAGGGACAGCGCCCAGGCCCACGACAGAACCAAAAAAAAAAAAAAATTGCAAAACAACTGAAACAGTTCAGAGAGAAACATTTAAAGAAAAGCCTTATGCAACCTTAGAGAATTATGATTTTTAACTGAAAACTTAGGACATGTACTTAACAGAAAATTTTAAGGTCATCTGACAGGGGACTACAAAGTTAAAAGAATAAGTGATAGACTAGAAGAAATAATTTTCATCGTGATAGGAAATGTGTATGTATGAAGACTTGATGATCACAGGAAAGCAGGAAAGTTTGTGGGACTCTTATCCAATTAAACACCAGAAAAACAGGAAGTGGTGCTGTGGCCCGAAGAAGTAGAGCACTAGACTTGAGGGAAAACTGTAGCTCCCAGACCCTGAGTTCAAGCCCCAGGATGGGCCAAAAAAAAAAGTCAAAATAGGAGCTTGGAGAACAAAAACTCAGCCAATGATGCAGATGATCAAGTTGTGAAAGCAAAGGAAAAGTTGTTTTTCTTTTGGGGTGTGTGTGTGATACTGAGACTTAAATTTGGGGTCTCATGCTTGCTAAGTAATTGCCACACCCGCAGCCCTTTCTGTTTTTCTGTCATCCTCACATTTCCTTGCAAGTGGCCCACGTTTTCAAATGCCATCTTCTCTGCCTGTGTCCTGTTCAGGGAAATTTGAAGGTTCAAAGACCTCTTTACACTTTGAACATTTCCAGTTTCCTTTTACGTCTATCTAGTAAAGTTGCTTTAAAAGCTTCATGGGTTTCTTACACACCAAGTTGTTATCCACTCTAGCAGACCAAAACCGCGGCCGTGTCTCTCTTCAGCATAACTTCCTTTCTCCCCCCAGTGTGTTCACGCCCATTTTCACTGCACCTTCCACAGCGCCATGCAGTGGCTGTGCAGTGAGAGGGCCACTGTCACCGAGGAAGCACAGCGGGGGCCAGAGAAGGAACGCGTCCTCAGCAGACAAGCCCCAGATGACCAGTCCTCTTCAGCCTGACCTTGAGCTACCCCGGGGCGTCTTTGGAATGCGGCTAACGGCCATCTACACTTCGCCTGGTTTATTAGCTTGAGCTTTTATCGGCCCAAAAGTTCGTGACTCCAGAGGTCGCTAACAGCTATTTGCAAAGTTCCTGTTGCTGTTACGAGTGGGTTATTGGGAGCTTTCGATCTGAGGCACGTCCATGATTCCCACTGGAAACACCCCAGCCGGTCACAGGTGTGAGCAGGTGACAGGTCATCACACTGGTGGGGCAGGTGGCAGGTCGTCACACTGGTGGGGCAGGTGGCAGGTCATCACTGGTGGGGC
>NW_012267245.1:7746109-7747157 GCF_000151885.1 Dipodomys ordii
GGATCCGGCCGCCCGCGGAGCGCCCGGCGGAGGCGGCACTTCCGACCCGAGTCCCGACCTAGCGGGGCTCCGCCCCGGCCCGAGACCACGCCCCTCCAAAGCCCCGCCCCGCGACTCGATACGCCAGAAGCTCCTACTAGCTCCGCCCCTCTCCCCCCTCACAGGACCGCCCTGTCCCCTAAAGCTCCGCCCCTCCAACCTCAGCGCAATCACTGAGGCCCCGCCCCCAGACCACGCCTCTCCCGCGGCTCCTCCAATCCCAGCTCGGCTCCGCCCCGGCCGGGCCCGCCAAGATCCGGGCCCCGCCCCGCGCAGGCTGCGGCTCCGCCCCGGCCGGGCCCGCCCGCGCCGGCCCTTCCCGGTTCCGCCCCCGGCCCGGGCTTCTCTTCTGCCCGCGCGGCCCCGCGTGAGGTTGCTGAGGGCGGCCGGCGCCCGCCAGCCCGCGAAGGACGAAGGAAACCCGCGCTGCCGGACAGCAGGCTTGGACCGAGAGCGGCGCCGCCGCGACCGGCAGAGTGAGTCCTGTCCCCCCTCAGAGTGAGTCCTGTCCCCCCTCAGAGTGAGTCCTGTCCCTCCTCAGAGTGAGTCCTGTCCCTCCTCAGAGTGAGTCCTGTCCCTCCTTAGAGTGAGTCCTGTCTCCTCAGAGTGAGTCCTGTCCCTCAGAGTGAGTCCTGTCCCTCCTCAGAGTGAGTCCTGTCCCCCCTCAGAGTGAGTCCTGTCCCTCCTCAGAGTGAGTCCTGTCCCTCCTCAGAGTGAGTCCTGTCCCTCCTCAGAGTGAGTCCTGTCCCTCCTCAGAGTGAGTCCTGTCCCTCAGAGTGGATCCCTTCTCACACCCCCATAGGTTGGCATGTGTGGGCATGGGTGTGTGGATGCTCATGGGCCCCCTCAGCCGCAGTAGCCGCTGGGGTTTCCCCGTCAGTAAGGACTTCCATCCTTGGACCCGATTCCAGTACACCCAGACTGCATCCTAAGCAGCTGCCCTGAGGCTGCAGCCCCAGTCCTAGGCTGGACCATGGGCAGGGGCCAGGGCTTTGCCTCAGGATGAATG
>NW_012267245.1:7747493-7786831 GCF_000151885.1 Dipodomys ordii
CCCAGACTGCATCCTAAGCAGCTGCCCTGAGGCTGCAGCCCCAGTCCTAGGCTGGACCATGGGCAGGGGCCAGGGCTTTGCCTCAGGATGAATGAGTGGGGACCTCACTGGGGAGTGATGTGCACCGTCGGGCTCCCAGCCCTCAGCGCCGTGGGAGGACGAGGGATCAGGCCCCGGCCCCTCGGACAGGACACAGGACAGGACTGCCCGCAGGTAGGCAAGTTCACAGCCAGTTGGACCCTCCAGACTTGGGTGCCTTCAAGTTGCTCGCTGATTCAGCCAGGACAGGTTATTTCCCGTTTCCTGTCACCTTGAATGCTAGACCAGCGCACAGTTGAAGCAGGTGTTCCCACTGGAAGTTATTTTTGTGGGCAAGGACATCAGTACTGTTAGCACAGGCCCGTATTTCTACATTTAAAAAGTTAATTGAGCTGAGCTCCTCCAGTGTCTCACGCCTGTAATTCTAGCTACTTACTCGAGAGGCTGGGGTCTGAGGATCCTAGTTAGAAGCTGAAAGTCCAGTGAGACTCTTCTCTTCAGTCAGCCACCAAAAGGCCACCAAAAAGTGGAGCTGGGACTCAAAAGTGGTAGAGTGCTAGCCTTGAGAAAAGAAAAAAGCACAAGGACAGAGTCCAGGCCTGCAGTTCAAGCCCCAGGACCTGCACACTGACACGCAGGCGTGCGTGCATGCACACACACACACACAAGATAGTTCTGCTGTGTCTTAATAGCTGCACTGCATGCAGTCTGTCTGTGGGATGGGCTCTTGGCCTGTCTGCTGCTCGTGTGGTCACTGAGGTTCTGCTTACATCTAGTGCCCTAAGTTCCACCTCTCAGTGCATGTTGGCTGTGCTCTTGCTCTGAAAGTAGAAGACTGGTAAAATGTCCTCAGCTTCCCTGATTAGAACCCAGTTCAGTGATGTTGGTTTGGAAAGGACTCGGAGTGGAGGTGCCGGCTAGAGGAGAGCTCCCCAGCAGTGACAGCAGGCTTCTGGGAACCATTGTGCAGATAAATCACTTTAAGTGTTGGTTTATCACAGCAGGTATTTGTATTCTGGCTTGAATCCCATGTTACACAAAAGCGTTTCCACACTCTTTTAACTAAGGAAACATTATACTCTGCAGTGTAAACATATGATTCCATCTCTCTTTAAGAAAAGAAGTAATTATCGGACTTAATTAAAAACCTGGAAGCATGTATTGCCACCTTCTAATTAAATCTGTCATAGGAGTTAACTCAGCAATTTATTGTTAATATTCTAAGCAACAGTTACCTTTATTTGGGTAGATTTTTGATGCTTATTTCCGGCAAGCACATTAGTCAGTTTTTGTGTCTTCATGTAAGTAAATAAAAGTTAGAAAAGTAGACTACCTCCTCCCCCGCTCCACCACCCTCTGTGTTGCGAGTGAATGTTTGGGGCTGAGCTCTTGGCACTGATACATGTAGACCTTGTAAGCCATTATGTTCAGCGGAATGTCCCAATGACTTAAGAACCTTGGATAAATCGTCAGATACAGGCAGGTTCCAGAGCCAGTGTCCTGACCCGACACAAAGGTGCCTGCTAGACATTATCTTCCAGGTAGTGTTTACTCTGTTCTGCCTTTCCTTCCTATAAGTTTAAATTTAGTGACAAAGGGGCTGTGTGAGTTGGAAATTGGTCTTGGTTGTCTTCATTTGTCCACTTTTGACTGTATTACTGTAGGTAGTCTCTGGATATTGAACTACTGTGAGCTCAGACAGTTCTGAGCTCCTGAACATGACAGCAGACACTAAGGGGCCACGCACCCAGTATTATGAAGCCTGCTTTTTGGCAGTTTTTGGTCTGTTGAAATTGGAGGAAAGGGTGTGTGGAGAGAAATGACCACGCTGAAACAGGGTGCATGAGGAAATAAATGCCCGGTGCAGGGCGGGGGGAGGAGTAGATTTCAAGAGTGGTTTATGGCTCAAAAGAGTTAATCCTTGGAGACCTCTGCCCCCTTGGTGCTCTGCACAGCCCTCGCTGAATGGTTCGGACCAGTCCGCATGTGCTAGAAGAACCAGGCCGGGAAGTAGCAGGCTGCTTTCTGGGAGGCCTAATTTGTGCTCAGAGGGCACCTTTGTGCCACACCGCGAGTGGCATTCCCTCCCGTGCTCTCCACCTTGGCCTCTACACGCCGAAGCGTTGAATGTCGGGCACCTTCTAGAAAGGGGGAGAAACAGCCACCCCGTCCCTGAATCGGATGTTCGTGGGTCAGCAGCCAACGTGGGCTGTGTGACTGAACATTCTACGTTAGCCGGTGACGTCTTCTCTGTCAGTGTATGGGGTACGCCCAGCAGTGACAAGTAAGGGCCACCCTTTCTCCAGGAAGAGAACAGGAGGAAGCCCGGGGAGCGTTAGCAAAGCCCCAGCACCAGGGCACAGGCCAGTCCCGAAGACAGAGAGGAGCTGCCGTTCTTGGGATTCCTGGCTCTGATGCGGACCTCAGGGGACGGCGCTGTGCGGTGCCGACTGACCCGTACCACCTCCCCCTCCTCACGCGGCCCACGTCCGGCCTTTAATACCAGTTGCACACAGGGCACTCACAGACCTGCAGGAGGCATTTTAACGAGCGAGGCTTTTCGCTTCCTGAAGCTAAGCATGCACTTCCTGCTCTCCTACCTCTGGTCCTGACGACGGTAGCCCTGGGGTCTGGAATGGCCAGAGTTTCTGTACTCCTGTCTTTTACTGGTGCTGTTGCCATAGCTGGAGGTGAATGTTGGAAGGGAGAGGACAAAAATAGCAACAAAGACAATCTTCTAGAACTTGGTTGCAACACGTAAACGAGGTCAAATAGCATCCAGTGAACCAGCGCAGGTCAGTTTGTTTTTATTCTACATTTTGGCCTGCAGAGGAGGGAAGGAGAATTAGCCAATTCTAGAAAGTCAGAGGCTGGAGCACCGTAGTAGCTGACTGGCCCGCGACATTTGGGGTTTCAAGTCTGAAGGGGCCAGCCCCTCCACACACCCAGCATGCTGGAGGTGAGCTCAGCCCATTCATTCTTCAGGCAGCTCTCAGTGAGCTCATGCTATGCGTGGGTGCGGCACCGTCCTCCTGTGTTCCAGGAAGGCCTGGAACCCGAGAGCACAGCTAACTTGCTCAAGGTTCACGGTAAGAAGAGGTCCCTGAGGGTAAGTTTATACTGGCCAAAAAAAAAAAAAAAATAAGAGTCCAGAATTCTCTGGCATTTCCTAACAGGAGAGGTAGCTTGCGTAGGACTGAGCCATTTTCATTTCTCACGAATCAGAGACCACGGCGAGCACAGTTCTTTGGATGCGGCAGGATAGCAGTAACCCTGATTCCACAGGACTTCGTTCTCTTGGGCTTTCGTTGTCAGGCCTGGAAGTTTCCCGAGAAACTTGTTTGGTCATATTGCTGGCTCAGCAATAATCACATAACATACCCCTCACTCTGCCCCTCCTCTCAGGAAAGGTTGCTTTTAGTCCATGGTTCAGGACCGCCTCAGGACTGGATGGATGTCCACAGGCTTTCCTAGCACTGCCCTTTCTCCCTCCAGAGTGGGGGTGTGGAGCTTCCTGAAGGCACTTCTGTCTGGGGTTCTGAGGACTGGCCGGACGGGTAGCTCTGATTGCCAGAAGAATGCAGGGTGAGGAGGGTCTGGGAATGGCCCCCTGGTGGTCCCCCTCACCAGCCTGTGAACACATCTAGACCAGTTTCTTTAACAACAGGGAATGGCGTTAAGCTCACATTTTCCAACTTCTGGTTTCCCTGACATTGGGAACGGAATGGCTTGAGTCAGGGAGAGGTTGGTCGAAATGACTTTGCTGGAATCAGCTGCTCCTGGGTCAGCCACGGTGGATCGCTGTGTGGTTTTGAACTCTCCACTTCAGCCCCCCGACCCTGTGGGTTCTTCCCTTGTCAGTGTGTGGCTGGCACTTGGCAGGGGGTGGGCTTTGTGGGACTGGCTAAATCGGTATCTTTGGTATTAGTCCCGGGCCACAGCGGACAGAGGGAAGGAGGTAAGTTATAGCACCCGTGCTGATGGCATGACCTCAGCACAGAGAGCAGGAGGAAAGTAGCACACGGTCGAGGATTCGGGGTGCAGGACCATGGGGCTACATGAGGAAAAGGGCTGCTGCGGACTGAAGAGCCAGGGCAGGACTGTTGGCTTTTACGTGTCTGAGCACAAAGAGCCTTAGAAACCCGTTACATGGAGCTAGTGAGTTGTGGGTCGGCCTTTTCCAACCTCCATGCTTAAAACAGGCAATGGATGCAGCCGGATCACCCAGGATGGGCAGGGCCCCGTGGTACGGCAGAAGCACTCAGGCTGGCATAGCCTGAGCAGGAATGCAACCATGCAAGCATGCACAGGGTGGTCCCAGGGGGTAGCGCTGGTGGGACGCAGTTCTAGGCAGAGCGCACAGTGCACGCTTGGTGTTTTGAGAGGCAAAGAGTAGGAGACAGCCTAGCCAGCCAGCCATGGCCCTTACTCCTTCAGACAGTCTTCATTTCCTGTACCGAATTCTTGTTCCAATTCATTATTTTTAGAATGAGATTCTTACAGAGGTGGGAGCTGCAGAGGTTGTACTTAGTGTGCGGTGGTTCCCCGTCGCGGGCTTTTCGCTCGACTGTGTCAGCCTCACGCTCAGACGCTCGGAAATGCCGCGGCCTGATGGGGAAAACGCAGATACAGGGAGACAATAGATTTCAAAGTTCAGAACAAACTTGGGTGACTCAGACCTGTAGTGACTGATCCCGCCGTTCTCCTATCAGGAAACAACTCCTATAAAAAAAAATTTCCCGTCTTCTCTCTTTAAGAAGCAGAGCTAGACTTGGGGAAAGCGGCTGGTGTTCGGTTAGAGCCTGCCTCACCGAGAATGCCGAGGGGCCCCAGATTCACAGAGGGCACCGAGCCACCCAGACTCCCGAGATCCCCGGGTCTGCTGTCTGCATCCCCTGTGCACGCAGCCCTTGTCTGCCTTCAGGGCCTGGAGTGGTGGCTGCTGTTTGCCAAGGTAGGAGACCCTGTGTACACACGGACTTGTGCGGTGTGTCTGCCAGGTGAGGCAGACACAGAGGTGTTCACATTTCAACCGTATTCAGTGTGCTGGCTTTTGGGGCTCATCTGGGGCTGTAGCCTCCAGCCTGACCTCTAGTCGGTCTGCTGGGAAGCTTGTAGGAACAAGTGCAGGTCTTGACTCCCAACACTACAGCTCCCATTTCCAACCCCCCACCCTCCTCAGACACACGCACGCACGCACGCACGCACGCACGCACACACACACGCACGCACGCACGCACGCACCCTGCGAAGGGGAACTCCAGCCTGGGACGCCCACGTCAGGTCCCGTGAGGGGAGCGTATATGTCTAGGATTTTTTTCCCCAGCAAAAGGAGCAAATCTGTTAAAAGCACAGAGTAGTTTTAACACACACAAAATGTATACCCAGGAAGCATTATGTCTTAAGAAGCCACAGCAACGTGGTCTTTTGTGAAGGTTCTGTGTGGTACAACTTTGATAAGCCACCAGGTGAACAGCAGTGGACAAGTAGATTTACCCCCAATGGACCCGAGGACTGATGGCCATGGAGCAGATGTTGGAGAATCTGCCTGGTGTTCGTTCGTTGGGAATCTAGACTCCAGTCCCTGGTGTGACGTCCTGACTCTGGCGAGCCAGCGTCCATGAGGATGCCCCAGGTTGCTTTGTAGATTTCTGAGTGGCTGGCGCCCCCAGCCAGGTGGCCGTGTGTCCGCCCCCCAGTCCGTTGCATGGTCCCGAGGTCCTGGCGACTCCAGAGGGGGCCTCTCATGTCATGATGGTAGGAAACAGGAAAGGGCAAAGCAGACTGTGTTTTGTTTTTCTTTTTCCTGTGAAGCCATCTTGCTGTAACTTCCTCTTTCTTTCTCCGTTTTTGTATGTGGGGCTGGGGGGCGGGGGAGGGAGTGGCACTGGTATTCAAGACTCTCCTCCCCGTGGCTCAGCTCTGTTCAGTTTCTCCTGCTAAGGGGATGTTCTGGGCCGGGCAGGCCTGTCACTGATGGTCCACTGTGCGAGAGGGCCGCCGCCGCTTTTTCCAGTAGGGAGAAGGGCTTGGATGTGTGGGTGAGAGGACGGCGAATGCCGGTCTGCCCCGGCCCTCTCTCTAGCCACCATCTTCCCAGGTCTACCCACCAGGCTTTCTAGCCTCACGGAGGGTGGGTGAGGGAGACACAGGGAGGCCAAGCGCGGGAGAGACAAGTGGCCTTTCTGGGTATACCCTTCAGTTCTTCTGAATGCTCACACTTCTGTTACCTTCATGGTGGTTCTGAGCACCAGGACGGCCGTGATGATAAGCGGTGCGCTGTATCAGGGCTTCAGGCTGCCTGACCAGCGAGCGCTGTAGGCAGCAAGTCCAAGACAGACGTCGGCGTCCGTCTCTACCAGATCTTCAGTCCATGCCTCAGAGACAGTCCCCTTCTTCCTGCGTCCTCCGGTGGGACATCACTGCCGTCTCTTAGGCACCAGCCAGATGGATCAGAGCTCCATCTGAGCAACGCATTTAGCCTTCACTCTCTCTTCACCAAAGGCCTATCCGAGCAGTCAAATCGCAGGTTTGGGACACAGTTCCATTTGTACCAATCACTCTGGCAAAGGACCTTGCAAATGCCCTCATGATCATAATACGCGCTCAGGTCGGACATAGAGCTCGATCAGAATACAGGAATGTGTCTTACGGGCATTGTATGGGTAATTTCTGTACATGCATTGCTCCCACAAATTAATTTTTTTTGCTTTAACTAATTGTCCTTCGAAAAAATTAAAATAGAAAAAAGTTTTCAAATGCTTATTTACTAAATTCAGGGCTTATTAATTTTTAGTAGAGACCCAAATATGCATTTGATATTCTTGTGTCCTTTGGTTTTGAAGAACTTCCTTTAATATTCCTCGCAGACTGCTGGACAGACTTCGTGTGCACATCTGCTGTCTGTCTGTCTTCATTTCCTGTTCCTGTCAGAAACGCAGCCTGAACAGGACCCACTGCAACAGCCTCATTTCAACTGAATCTCCTCTGTGGAGGCTCTGCCTTTAAATACACTCATCTTCTGAGACCCTGGGGACAGATAGGAAGTTTGGAGCCAGCGCCAGTGGCTCACACCAGTAATCCTAGCTACTGAGGTTACCAAGAGCTAAGGCCTGCCTACTAAGAGGCTGAGATCTGAGGGTCATGTTTGAAAGCCAGCCTGGACAGAGAAGTCTGTGAGACTCTTATCTCCACTAAACTACACGCACGCGTGCGCGCACACACACACACACACGCAAACACACACACACAGAGGAAGTGGAGCTGTGGCTCAAGTGGTAGAGCTCTAGCGAGTAAAAAGTAGCTCAGACAAAGTGCCCATGTCCCTCGAGTTCAAGCCCCAGGACTGTCATCATAAAACAAAATAAAAATAAGAATTTTGGGAGCACCGTAGTCTGTTCATTCTGCTATGTAACAGAATACTCAGTACTGGACACTTTATAAAATAAATTGATTTCTCACAGTCTGGAGGCTAGGGAGACTAAGATCAAGATTCCAGAAGATTCTATGACTGACTAGGGCTGTTCTTTGCTTCTTTGTCCTTTGAAAAGACACCAACCCATGAGGCGTTTGTGGCTTTCTTGCTCTTCCCCATCTGTGGGAGTCAGTACTCCCTAGGAGAGGGTGCCCAGTCCAGAGTGTGTGCCGTCAGAGACCAGGCTGTCCTCTGCCGAGTGCTTTGGGGTGTCACCGAGGTGTCTGCTCTGTGCTGGGGGCCAGGTCCCCTCCACTCCATAGCATGGCACCGCCTGTCTGCAGACTCATCAGTGCATCACAGAGAATGGCTTCTTCAGCAATGGCTTCCCCACCAGCCTAGGACGGAGCCAGGAAGCATGTGCACATGCATACGCGCACACACACACACACACACACACACGCACGCACACACACACATACACACAGGTGGCAGTGACAACTTGGTTCTCTTGTAGTATCTGTCTCCTCATCGAAGTTCAACTCTTTCCTGAAGCCTCCATGGGTCTCACTGGCTAGAACCAAGTGGGTGTCGTGTCAGTGGCTCACGCCTGTAATCCTAGCTACTCAGGAGGCTCTGAGATTGGAGGGCTGTGGTCAGAAGCCAGACCTGGCAGACAAATCTGCGAAATGCTTTTGTCCAGAAAGCTGGCCCATGCACGGGAGAGCACGCACGCGTGCGTGCACACCATCTTACGTTTTCTTTTCTTGAGGGCCTTAGGTGTGCTACTCCATTGTCTTCTGACACAAGTTTGATCTGAGTCTGATGATGACCTCAGTTTCCCTCCCCGGAGGATCTCCTCTGGTGGCACTTTCGAGAACACCAGCTGGGCGTCTGTTCTTTTGCCGACTTCATCTCTAACATTCTAGCACGGGGGCCGTGTGCTATTACGTTTCCAGATATGAGTTTATGATTTGGTCAATCTAAATAATCTCTTGCTAAATAATCTCTTCTTCCTGTGAAACCCAGAATGAGCCGTGCGCTTGGTAACTCTAGCTTTTTTTATCTTCATAACCTCAGTTGAACTTTGTAAAGTATACATAGCACCAAATACGTGTGTTTATGAAATGATGTGGAGGATAAGAGCTCTTTTCTTTCCTTATAGGCCTGTCAGCTACCCCACCCCCGTTAAGTAACCCTTTCCCTCCCCTGGAGCCTGGCTTTGCCCAGTTCTGGCTGTGCTCATGGGGGTGGGCCTTCCCTGAGCAGGTGTGGGCCCGGGCACTCGGCGGTCCTGCAAGGCACAGGAACGCAGGGTGCAAGGCTGCCTGGCCATGCTCTCATATCACGGCGTCTCTGTCACTCAGCATAGGGTCCCCGATTCCCAGGACTCGGCATAGGGTCCCTGACTTCCAGGTTTCAGTTTCTTTCCTCCAGAGTTAACTGCTTCACGGTGATGGCTGACCTTGAGGAGATTTTAGGGAACTGAGTTGAAATCCAGGGTCCTCCCTGAGCTGCCTCCGCCCTTCCATGAATAGTGTGCAAGAAGGCGAGATCACATCCTGATAGTTGAAGAAAGCAAACACGATACACCCATTATTAAGACAACACTCCGCAAAAGTAAAGGACATGTATAAAGAAACCACAGTAAGATTATGGGCAGATGTGCAAACATCTTGTTTGATGTCTCATGTTCCTCTCCATCTTCATCGGCGGTTTTATGAAGCTGTGTTAGGAGGATATTTGGTTAATGTTCTCTGGACATGGTCTTCTATGCAGTTCTCTGTGTTTCTACGGGGAACTCCTCAGGCTCGGTTGATAGGTGCCCTTCCTGGGATGTGCGGGAAGGAAGGGATGGTCCACAGCTCCTTTTCCAAAGCTCCCAGCCCACGTTGGTGAGCTGTCCTGGGGCAGACACTAAGGAATGATTCGAAGCTATCACCCTGGCCAGTGTGAAGTTTCCTTTAATTAAACTCAGGTCTTCAAGAGGTTAGCCAGTTTTACTCTTTATTTACAAAGGCGTTGTGAGGAGCAGCTGGCCAGCAGCAGCCTTCCCTTCTCAGCAGGTGTGTGTAGGGGCCTCAGGCCGTTTGGGACAGTTACATGGAAGAATCCATTTCTAGCCTCCTTTTCCCCAGGAAACGGATCCGCCGGGCAGTGAGGTGCACACATGGAGGAAATCTCAGGCCACTCACCGGAGCGGAGGTCTCCACGGCTGAGGACTCCTCCTGGAGTCTCAGAGAGGCAGTTAACTGCACCGAAGTTAACAAGCACTCAACACTCACTCTTGAAACCACCCTTGCTGTGGCCTTTGGCTCAGCTGACTAGAGTTGTACTTCTTCACTTAGGTTTGCATTTCTTAAGTTAAAGCCACATTTCCCCTACTTTTTACCTGTCTTCCAACTTGGCTTTACAGCTTTTTCTTTATGAGGTTAATTATTTTGCTATCCATCTCCCAGAGCTGTTAATACAAATGTTGATTCAAGGTGAATGGATCTTCTGGGCTAGCTTACCTGTTGGGAATTAGTATATTTAAAATCAATCTCTCTTTACTAAAATCTACCGTTTCACCTAGGGATGGTTATCAGATTTCTTTGTGTCTCCCAATGGGTGTATGCATGTCTGTGACCATGTCTCTATGTGGTGTCTATAGTTTTACTTATGAACGGACTCACAAAAGAATAGCCTTGTGTATTTCTCACGGTTTAGCAAGAAGTACTCAGTGTTGCCAGCCCGCTGGTCCAGCCTGGGTGGGTCTGAAGAAAATCCATGCTGGAGCCGGGCACTGGTGGCTCACGCCTGTAATCCTAGCTACTCAGGAGGCTGAGATCTGAGGATCGTGGTTCAAAGCCAGCCCGGGCAGGAGAGACTGTGAGACTCCTATCTCCAATAAACCACCAGAAAACCAGAAGTGGCGCTGTGGCTCAAGGGGTAGAGCGCTCGCCTTGAGCTGAAGAGCTGAGGGACAGCGCCCAGGCCCAGAGTTCAAGCCCCACGACCGACACACACACAAAAAAAAGAAAATCCATGCTGGGGAGGAAAGGCCCCAGCGCTCCTCGAAATGTTTCTGAAAAGCCGGGGTGAGGATCTGAATCCGCGTCCCCTGCTCCTTTCAGTCTACACCTCCACTTTGCTGTTCATTTGTAGTTCTTTTACTTCAGATACTCACCTGACTCAGAAATCCTACAGAGTGTGCAGGGTGTGTGTTTTTTTTTTAGTCCTTGTCCTCTGAGAGATGTCAGCCTGCTTCTAAGGAAAGGGTTAGGCTGGAAATCATTGGAGTGCTTACTGTTCACAATACGTAGAGATGTGTTTGGCGATCTATTGCTGCATTAACAGATGGCCGGACATAATAGTGAGCATCTCTTACTGCATACAGGTTCTGTGACTCGAGCCGACTGAGGCTCTGCCTTGAGATTCCTCCTGAGGGCCTCCTGGACGTGGGGGATCCAGTCCTGAGTTGGTTCCTCATGTCTGCTCAGGTTTCCATGGTGGATGGATCATCCCAGAGTCAGTAACCCAAGAAGCACAGGGGTAGACCAATGCCTTCCGTAGTGGAGCCCAGTACCACTGGAGACCTGGGAAGGGGGGCGACACAGGAGCCAGTCCCCGGCATTGACCACGGTGGAACCAGCCAAGAGACAGGCTGTCCTCCGAGGCCAGGATCTGTGCAGTAATGAGGAAAACATTGCTGAAAGGAAGGGGTGGGCAGGAATGGGGTGGGTTTGCAGTAGGGGCACTGGGTAGGATATGGTGTCAGGAACAGGCAGGCCACAGGGCAGGAACAGTGTGCTGTTGGCCACCAGTGCAGCAGTTGGCTAGAACAAAGTCTGGCAAGGTAGGGAGCACCGAGTCCTGGGGCCGGGGAGTGTGAGCCACGGGAGGTTGGACTTGCTTTGATCGTTACCAAGATGAGCTGACTCAGCCCATGCGTGTGTGAGCTCCAAATACTCACTCACCTCTCTTACTGCTCCCTGATTTCTAGAATTCTAACAGTCCCGCCTCAGCCAGCTTCGTTGTAGTCTTCAGCTTCGTGTTTGTCTCATTATCACCGACAGATTACAAGGCCAGAGGGCTGAGTCTTTATCTCCTTCTGTTTCCTCTCTGGTGCTAGGCTCACTCGGTATTGGGTAAATACAGATATCTGGCTGGGGAATGTGTGTGTGGCCTGTGGCGAGTGATTCAGGTAAACATTTTCAAAAGCAAAGCCATCTACTGTAGGTTTGATTTCTGTAAATGGAAAAAAGTATTTAGATCCAGTTCTGCTGGTTGGCATCAACCAAAGTATTTAGAGAAAAAATTGATTTATTTTTATTGTTAAAAATACACTGTGGGTTATTTTTGGCTTTAGAAATTTCTTGTTCCACTTAAACCAGGCTAGTGGAATGGTACCATGTCTTGGTGTGACTTTGACGGGCTGAGGGGCACTGCCAGGGCAGGGCAGGGTGACACCTTCCTTTGAATGAAACAACCACTGTCCCTTATTTACATGAACCACCGGAAGCATTCTACCCCAGCTAGCACGAGGGAGCCTGAGACTTCTGATTTTATTAAATTAGCAAAGACAGTTTTGCTTTCTTCTCTGGATACTCTCCCTGAAACTAAAGAAGCAAAAGCCGGGAATGCAGACTATGCCCTCACAACCCTTGGCCGAGAAGGTTCAGGGTTGAGAATAAAGCATCTGCCCAGAGCCAAAGGGAGTGAAAACTGTGGCTTTGGGCATGGAATCCCTGTGAGACTCAGACTGAGAGTCTGAGGGAGGGGAAGAGCATCTGTGGGAGGGAGGTGGAGGTCACTCTTCCCTGGCCTGCTGGGGCCTGGGAGGGAGGGAGGGCTCCCCTGGAGGAAGAGCCATGGAAGTCTTCAGACAGGTCTGCTGCTTGGGCCCTGCCTCCACCCCGGTTTCCTTATTTGCTAAATGAAAGGTTGTCTCTCATAACATCTAAGATCTGCTCATACTTTGTGGTTCCCTTGGAGAAAAGCGAGCGAAGGTCAGGATTTCTGCTTCTAGGTAACTAAGAGAAAGCATTTATCCACACAAATACTTAGATGCTACCCATCTGAGTCCCAAACTGGACATAAACTGAACAAAAGACTGCATAGATCTTGACTTCTGACCAAAAGGCAAATCTCAATCTAAGAAGAGGGGAAGGAGGTTATTGGCTGCCTGAGGCTGAAAGCCATTGGGTATTTTCACAATGTTCTTTCCCCTCTCTCTCTCCCTCTCCCTCTCCCTCTCCTCTCTCTCTTTCTCTCTCTCTCTCTCACACACACAATGTGTGCTGTTTTCTGACTTGTTTCACTTAGCCTAAGTCCTCTAGGTTCATCCCTGTCACAAATAGTAGATTTATTTTTTATCTTTTAAGTGTACCTTAATTGGTAAATAAACACTGTATGCATTCATGATGTGAAGCATGATGCTTTGGTATGTGTATCTGCTGTGAAATGTCAAACCTAGCTATTTAACTTAACCCTTGCCCTACAAATATACCTTTGTGTGCACGTGTGTGTGTGTGTGCCGCATGCATGTATGTGCATTGTGCACATAAGAACACATGGCCTACTCTCAGCCAGTCCAAACACGTTGTTTGCAACCATTGTCACTGTGACACACAGTTGAACTCACTCTTGAACTTGCTCCTTCCTGTGGGGCTGAGACTTTGTGCCCTTGGGCCGGCCCCCCGGCCCCCACAGGCTCTGGTGGCATCCACCTAACTTATTTGGAGTCAGGCTGGCAAGCGTGCTGGAGTGGACGGACAGTCTGATGTACGCAGGTCTTCTGGTTCTAGGATGGTAGCTGCTCACTGTGTTTGATAAGCAGGAAGATCCCTGTGCTTTTGGGAGACAGCTTCAAAAGGCTTGCATTCCAAGAGCGATAACCCTTCATAGACTGACGCGAACTGTCCTCAGGAAGGGGTAGCTCCGGATGACGTATTCTCCCCTTGAGCATTGGCCTGCTGACCCGTCCAGGTATTCCCCTACGTCACGTGGGACGGCTTGTGGCCTTCTGTTGACTCCGCTCCTCACACCGTCAGCTTTTAATGAGCTCATTTGGAGGGTGTTGGTCACTGGATCATCTTTTCATCAGGGTTAGATAGATAAGTGCACTTATTTCCATTTTTAATTAACACTTAAAGCTTGTGATCTAAGATGACTCACAAAAGCCAACAACTCTCTCCCTTCCCCCCCCCCCCCAAACTGCAACGCACACAGCTTACTGAATGCTGGCCGGAAGGAGCGGCCTCAGTACTCCTGGCTTTTCCTGGCCTAACTCTGCGTGAACGTTTGTATTAGTCACCTTTTGCAGCTGGGCCGCAGTTCCTCAGGTCTCAGCCCACGGCCCCGTGGCTCTGCTGTTTCGTGGGCCACCATGAGCCCAGCGGCATGTTGAAGCTCAGGGCTGATAGCTCGCAGTGGCCAGGATGCAGGGAGGAAGGCTCTGGGGACAAGAGGCCTGCTTCCTCCGGCAGCCCACCTCCGAGCAGTCCATTCCGCTGTACGGTCATCCGTGGTTAGGTTAGCCCACTGATGAAGCCCCTCACCATCATCTCTCAGAGCCCTTCCTGGGATCTAGCAAGCAGGCCTCAGGGCTGAAGACAGTGCTTCCAATCGGGCGTTTCCAACTCCTGGGTTGACGGAAGGCGTTTTGAACTGTCCTACTCTGAGCCTTGAAACATGCAACTGTTTCCTTCCCTCGTGTTACTTTACTGGGTTTTGGAGCCTGCCTCCTGTGCTATCCTGTCCTGGCTCTTCTCTCTTAGAGGGACTCCCGTGCTGGGTCCTAGGGCCCTCAGAGACAAGGCGTCCCCTAGAAGTCAGGGAACTGGAGCAGCTCTGCAGCCAGTGTCAACACTCCAGTCCAGTTACAGATAACTGCTCAGTTTTCCATTGCCCATGCCAGGGGGGTTGTGAAGACTGTGCTCATTTTAATAAGCATTGTGGATTTGTGAGGGTTGAACTCAGGACCTGGGCCCTGCCCCTGAGCTCTTTTGCTCAAGACTAGCATCCTACCTCTTTGAGCCACAGCACCACTTCCGGTTTTTGAGTGGTTCGTTGGACATTAGAGTCTCGAGGGGGGAGGGGAGGACATTAGAGTCTCCGAGGGGGGGGGCACTTTTCTGCCCAGGCTGGCTTTGAACCGCGATCCTCAGATCTCAGCCTCCTGAGTCGCTAGGATGACAGGCGTGAGCCACTGATGCCCAGCGATGAGCATCCTTTTTGTGTTTCAAGTACAAGCTAGCTGAGGTTTGCCGCGGTCACCATGTCACGGGTGTCAGAGGCCCTTCCTCCCTGTGCAGCTGGGTGTACCCAGAGCTGTGGACCCACCTCTGTGGGCCAGTGCTGTTACAAATCCTGCTGTGCACCTGGTGGGGGAAGGGGCGGCAGGCCTCCGCCACCCTGTCACCTGGGGAAGAGGAGGGCAGACCCTCAGAGACGTGACCAGCAGGAGTCGACAGTGCGACGGAGAGGAAACGCACGCTGAGTTCAAGTTGGATGCTAACTTTGAGTAACAACGGGGGAAAAAGATGTTTTCTACCCAAACCACCGAGTCCCTGGCCGGTCACCGGCAGTGCGGCCCGCCCACCCCGTTCCCATGCACCTGCCACACCGCCCAAAGCAGCCCAGGGTCTAGCTTCTAGAACCATGCCTAAGATTCCCCACTACGGTTAGATGCAAAGTATTTTCAGTTCAGTAAATTTCCCATGTGAGTGGGCCTCCAAATGTGAATACGTTAACCAGTTTGAGTAGAGGTTTCCCCGCCTTTGCTCTCTCTGTCTTCTGGGAACGTAGGGAGTCGCTGCCCTGCCCTTCTAAGAGACGGTCCCTGCCCCCCCCCCGCCCCGCCAGCTGGAGCTCTCAAAAGGGCGCCCCGCTTTCAAGTCCAAGCTCCTTCACTTGACTCCACTTGACACACTCAAGTTGTGTCTTGTCGACTTCCCAGCTCGTTTCCTCCCTGCTTCCTGAAGGCGCTGGCCGTGAGCTCCAGCAGATCCGGACTTTTCCTGCACCCTCCCCGGCTCCTTTTCCAGCCATCCTGCTCCTTCCTCCCGTAAATCTCTGCACCCCTGAGAAGGGTGTTCCTGGTCCTCCCCGGACTCTCACCGCGGAAAGACTGCACTGCACGGCAGTCGTGGGTCTGTTCTCTGGAGTCCCTGCTAACAGCAATCCCAGTCACCGTTAGCACGTGCTGAGCACGTACTACAGCCGAGACACTTTTTCTTAAGAAGGATCAGCTCATTTAATCCGTCCGGTACAGGCTCGCACTAGGTGCTGGCGTTTTCTCCATTGTAGAGTGGTGGCGTGGCACCTGCCACAGACCTTGGTAGGATCTGAACTCAGGCACGCTGGCTCCACACCCGTCGCCCGGCACACGGCCTTGTTAATAGTGACTGAATCCCTGGTTTGGCCGGGGTGGGTGTGCTGGGTTTAGGGGAATGAAAGTTGATTCCAGCGATGCACCATGAGCACCGCACCCGACTGGTCCAAGAAGGGCTTTCACAGACTCATGCTTGTTTGATTTATGATTTCTCATTGCAGCTTGGAGCTTTGGTGTAACCTCAGCTAATCTCTCCTTGATCAGTAGGAATGAGCCTTGTTAGCTTGGTCAAACACCAGCTGAATGGCCTGGGGAAGGGGCTCATGCGGGCGTGGAGGGACCCCCAGCGCCCCATAATGGTGCCTCAGTGAACCACAGGGAAGGCTGAGCCTCTGCCCCGCTGTGTCCTTAAACAGAAGCCAGCCCAGAGCTGACTGATCCGCGGGCCTTCAGTGGCTGCCCTGGTGGGGGTTCTGTGACTCCATGAACTTGTGTCTGTCCACTGAAAGTAGCAGTAACTGCCCCCGTGTCTTCTTGGAGGATAATTTCCTGCTGCTGAACTTGAAAACTTCCTTCTTAGAAACGTCTTCACTTATCTTCCGTGCCTTTTGTCATCCCCTTGGGGTGGATCAGAAAGCAGATGCACACATCAACATATCGCGTATGGATAGATTTTAACTCATAAAACTCCCTAAGTGTCAATCCTGGGTTTCAAGAGACACGGTAGCCAAACAGAAAACTCCCCAAAGTAATGGCAAGGTGAAATTATCTTTGCAAAACAACGCGTAAAACAACGTGTAATTGAATCATTATGCATGAGTCAATGTAATCTGCTTTCTGTCATGATGTAAAGAGGGAGAAACAAAGAGCCACCCCCCCCCCCCCCCCCGACGGCCTGGAGGAAGCAGCAAGGCCGACTCAGATCTGTGAACTGCAGCCTGTCCACAGAAGAAGAGCTGCTGGCTTCCCGGGGCTCCTGCCCAGGCCGTGATGGGGTTCAGAGAAAGCAAAGGGGTTCAGAGAAAGGGGTTCAGAAAGCAGAGTGTCGTGAGAGAACTCTGGCAGTCTGGACCAGTTTTCCCAATGACTGATTCTTCTTGCGGACATTGGGAAGCTGTGTATCACTCGGGCCTAGAGGAGGAGACAGAATTTCCCGTTAATTTTCAGTGTCTAGCTGCCTTGAAATACGAATGTGGTGAGCTCAGAAGATCCAAATCCTTCCTGTCCGGATGGTGGGATTAACAGTAGTTTCAAAAGTCATTCGGAACAACATTGGTTAAACTCTGTTCCTTCAAACCTACTTTTTTTTTTTTTTAATGTATTATGAAGGTGACCCAAGTTTCTAGGCCTCACTGAAGGGCCTCACTGAATCCCCGGGTCCTGTCGGCTTGGGGAATGTTTGTGGAAGTCATTTTGCCTTTGACCTGGGGAGGCCCTCCGGTCACTGTGGGGGTTCTGAGAGGGGTGAAGTGCTGCCCACCACCCCCACCCTCCACCCTTAGAGAAGGAGCACGCCAGCTTCTTTTGCTCTTCTGCCCTCCCAGGGCCGTAGCTCTGACTTCCCGCTCCCACCTCCAGCATGGAAGCCAGAATCTCATCTTTAACATTTTCCAGGGTGGTCAGGAAACAGAAAGACACCCAGCAAAACTCGGCTTGGTGGTCAGGACCTCATAGAAAGTCCCCCCCTGCTTTGATCTTTGCTTCTTATTTGCCATGAAATAACCTTTTCCCCCAAAGAATAGTCCTTTCTAGTGACTGTTCAAACCACCCCAAGAGCCGAATGACTGGTATTTGTTTAGTTTGGGAAGTAATTTTTTGAAGGAAACATCTCAACTCTTAAAGAAAGACCTGGGTGTGTGGTACACACCTGAAATCGCAGTATTGGAAGGCTGTGGTCGGAGGATTGTGAGTTTCAAGGCCAGTTTAGATTCCAAAGCAAGATATTACAACCCAAAACAAATACACACACACACAGAGAGAAATGTAAATTCAACAGAAAATGACATACAGAAAAATTACTCTCTAGGACTCACTCTTCCTCATGAAGCCTCTTGAATATCAGTCCTTATCAGCAAAGAAGCGTGAGCCACCATGCCCAGCCCTACCTTTTCAATTCTACGATGCACATCTTTCTTTCTGAAACAATTCTCAGGAGCTTGTTTTAGAATGGTCATGTACAGATTATGCCCTTCCCCCAAACACCTGCTATGAAATTGTTATTCTAATCCGTGGCCATTTTGGAGTCAGGGAAAGTGAGAGTATGCCAGTATGTCAAGACTGATGTGGCGACTTCTCTGATTTGATGGTGGGAGTTTAGTTTTACGAGTTTTCCCATTGAGGTTACCCTCAGAGACGGTGTTGCGGCCACCCCCGCTTTATCAGTAGCTCCGCTTTGCTTTGGAGTCTGCCCTTGTGATTCAGAAGCAGGCTTTGGGGCTGGGGTGTGGCACAGTGTGGGATGAATGCCTAGCAAGCCTGGGTTCGGTCCTCCGTGCTGTTGAAAACAGCCACCACCCACGTTCGTTTGCTGCAGAGCCATTTCAGGGAACGGTCAGGTCAGCCCTGAGCCCTCCCGTCACCGAGGTGCAAGCTCCTCCTGAGGCGTTGCCAGCACCTTGCCCAGATGGCGGTTAGCACTGTTAAGGCTGTTAACTGGCGCCTGAGTCATGTCTCATGCGATGATAGCTTTGGTGCCGGCACGGCACCCTGCTTTCCCTGCTGGCCCCACCGGCTCCCTCTGTGGGTGCCGCCTCCGGGGGGTGGCACGGGCAGCCACGGCCTCCGTCCGCCTTTGCCTTGCTGTCTGATTAGGTCTGACGGTGCTCCTCCCTCGGCTGTGCTTTGGATTTCCTGGCGTTGTGGGTGGGGTGGGGTGGCAGGTTTGACCTCTCTGCCTCTTGGTGCTGTGGACACAGCACGGTTAGGGGTTTCTGGTCCAGTGCCACTCACTGCCCCTCTAGCTCTGTCTTCAGTCACAGGCCTGCCGAAAGGCCACACCTGAGTTTAACCAAGCTCCTGCCAACTGTCCGCACGCCCTGGAGGAGACGGTTATTTGCATTTCTTGCTGCTGCTTCTGAGAAATTCAAAGATCAGACACCTTTTCTGCAGTTTCCTCCTCTGCTGAAACCGCAGCTTCCTTCCTCTGAGCCAAACGCTCTGCGGCCTGTGTTAGCATTCTCCTTTCCCGCCCCGGTGCCCGCCGGCCTCCTCCCAGGCCCCCGATGACAACGACGATGATGATGTGTAGTCAGGAGGGGTTTCCAGGGCGTCCATGCTTCCGAGTGACCGTGTCGGCACTTGTGGGCTTCTGGAGGGATTCTGGTGTTTCCCCTCACTGGCTCTCCGTGTTTTGGATGGATTCTTGAGAATCTGAAGAGAGCTTGAGGGGCTGGCGCTTGGCAGCCAGGGCCGCCATAGCTTGCTCATCACGTTCTCGGAAAGCGATTCCCTCTCAATAACACGGTCGCCTGGTGGTTCCTAGGACCGTAATAACGTGCTAAGAGCAGAGGGAAGAGCGTGGGCACCTGGGCAGGAGCAGGGCACGGCTCTGCCCTGGGAGGCCACAGGAGGGGACGCGGAGCCACCAGAGGGACCTCCAGTCATCTAGCGCCGTGAGGATTCAAAAGCGATAAAAGTGAGATGTGATGCTTAATCCCGACCCGGGGCCACAGTAAGCAGTAAGTGATCAGCATGTTTTCATCTGTATGTAGACCATGTCCTACTTTCAGTATTGGGGGGGAGGGGGGTGTAAAGCTGTTTCCCATGGGAAACAGAGGCTCAGGTTAAGAAGCTTGGTGACTTCCCCCTGGGGACGTGGTGCGTGGCCCATGCGGCGGAGCGGCCCATGTAGCCAGCACGAGGCCCTGCGTCCCTCACCCCACCCCACACCTCCCAAAAGAGAAGATGGCAAGCCCGGGGCAGTGGCCGCCATCAGACCACGCAGCGTCCGGGACAGGCAGCAGATCTTGAGCGGAGAGAGTGAAGTGAGGACGGTCTCTCCTTAGAAAAGGGCCGCGTGTGACAAGCCGGGGCAGACGCTTGTTGGGATTTTGTGCCCTTGGTTTTGGTTTTGGCATTAAGAGGGATTAAATGTGAAGATGGGAGAAATGACATTGAAGAGCAAGAGGAAAACGGGTGCAGTCCTGACCCTGCCTTGGCTGAGCCCCGTCTCTCAGCTGCCGTCTCTCAGGGAAGCGTTGATGGTCACTACGGCTGCCGTGGGCAGGGGGGTCAACACGCAGACTGGGGCTTAGGAGCTGTGTGTCTCATAAGCGTGCAACACGACTTACACGTCACCAGTCATTCTTTCTGGGAGAAGGGTCTCTACTGTGTCTCTGTGTGTCTGCTTTTATTTTCTTAAAGAAAAAGCAATCTGACGGCCGGAGTAGCTGAAGAGGCTGGTCCCAACACCGGAACCGGGCCCAGGGCTGTTGACAATACCCAGGAAGAGGAGGGAACGGCGGTGTGTGTGTGTGTGTGTGTGTGTGTGTGTGTGTGTGTGTGGAGCTGGTCTTGCGGTGGGCAGCTCTTCCTGGGAGGAAGGAGGCTGTGCTATCCGTGCTGGGCAGGTCCCTGGTCCTGCACCTGCTGGAGCCTGGAGGTCCAGAGAGGGCCTTGCGCATCCCAGGAAGTGCCTGGCTCTCCTCCCAGCCCCCAGGCTGGGTATTATTTTTTAGCGAACTTGACATTCCTTAAAACTTGGTTGGTGGCATCCATTGAAGACGGGTCAGCTCCGAAGCTGTCTTCATTGTCATGATAATACTGTTACCCTGTGAGTCTGTTTCAGTTCACTAAACAGCATCAAAGGGATGAACTCAGGGCCTAGTACTTTCTTGGCTTGCCTGCTGGGCTGGTGCTCTACTACTTGAGCAATGCCTCCAGCCCAGCTTTGTTTGGGGGAATGAGTCTCATGGATTTTTCTAATTGGGTTGGATTTGAACCACAGTCTTCTGAATCGCAGGTTCCTCAAGGGCTGACCAGGGCTGATCCACCCTTGTCTAGCTCCAAATACATTTTTACTTATTTGAGAAACGGAGAAAAGACATTTGCAGATCAGAGCTGTAGTTCATAATCTTCTCCATCCCTTCCACCTTTTCCCTTTCCTCTAATCATGTTGCTGCGAATGCCGGGAAGAAGGCCCTGACCTGGGGACGGGACGCACTTGTGTTGTGTCGAGTTGGTTGCGTGCCTCTCTGGGTACACTTGACCACCGGGGTGCCACACTGCACCTCAGAAGTTCTCATTCCTGGCTGCACTTCGGAATCCCTGGCTTTGAAAGATCTAGATCTTAATCAGATGCAGACAACGTCTCTAAAAAGAGGATGGGAACTCCTCAAGTGCCTACACCATGTTTAAAAGCCCAGGCTCTGGAACAGGGCTATCACCCGGGGATGGTTTTGACCAAGGGAACATTTGACAATATCTGAGATTTCTATGGATGTCTGTGTGCCTGCGGTCCCCAGGGAGTGAACGCAGAGACCCGGGTCAGTTCCTGCAGTGCCCAGGACTGCTCCCTGCACAGTTGGTCCCACGTAGCTAAACAGCCCACGGTAGGAAGCAGTGTGGTAGAAGACCGGACTCAGGAAATACCAGAGCAGTGCACACACCTGTCTTAAGAAAAGCACCCTTTGTAGACCCACCCAGTGAGATCACAGGGAGCAAGCGGCCTGGACTTGGTAATGGGGCCCTCTCCCCGGGGCTGGTGTGCCACAGGTCCCTGGTTTCCTGGGAAGGAACTCTTCCTGTGGTTCTCTGAACTTGTTGTTTTTGAATGACTTGGAAGAGGACCAATGTTAAGAAAATTAAACCCATAGAAGTGGGCCAAGATAAATAACTTTAAACTAAGCTTTTGAATTGCTTGACCCAATGCAGAATTTTCTAAAATAAAAAAGTGAACCAGTTGGAAGCGACTATCCATGACCTATAACAAATCTGACTTTATGTGCCATACATAGGTAGAACTCCTTCTCTTTCCGCTTCCTTTGGATTGGGTAAGAGGAGACTGAAAATGCATTTTAAAAAAAATTTCTCGCAATCAGTTTTTCTTTCATTGTGAGACGTTCCAGAATGCTTTCGTGTCAAGTTAACTTCTTTTTGTGGTGCTAGGGATGGAAGCTAAGGTTTTGCACATGCTAGACAAGGCCTACCCTGAGCTACATCCAGTTAATGTCATCCTCTATCTTGTTTTGTCATTCGTGTCTGTTCTACATTGTATGTAAGTGACTTTCTCTCCTCTGAACATGCCCAGTTTTCCTAAGTGTGGCACATGAAAGAGGTATGTCAATAATATCTTTATTTATCATAAGTAAGGTGTTGTGTACGCACGTTGTGAAGTTCAGTCTTTAGCCCAGGTGGTAAATTTAGTTGGGAGAATCCATTAAATAAACTAAAAACTGTTCGATCCCTACCAACAGTACAAGCAAGTAGCTGCAGCTTTTGAAGTTGCTTGGAATTCATGGATCTTCTGCAGAGGGCCAATTCTTGTGTCAACGTCGCTTTAGAAAGAGATTTCAGGCCAGTATTAGTGGCTTACTCCTATAATCTTAGCCACTTGGGATACTGAGACTAGGAAAACCTAAATTTTCATGCCAAGCTCGTAGAACTCCTTAATGAAGAGATGGCCTGGATGTGGAGGTCAGAAAGCCTCACACAGGGGCTGGGAAGGTGGCTCAGTGGTAGAGCGCTTGCCTTGCATGCCTGAGGCCCTGGGTTCGATTCCTCAGCACCACATAAGCAAAAAGAAAAAAGCCAGAAGTGGCGCTGTAGCTCAAGTGGTAGAGTGCTCGCCTTGAGCTGAAGAGCTGAGGGACAGCGCCCAGGCCCAGAGTTCAGACCCCACAACTGACAAAAAAAAAAAAAGCCGCACACACACGCAGCTCTCACCCACACTCTTGGTGTGTGTAGACTTGTGCCTCACCCCCTCGGCTCCCTTCATCTCCCCGGTGTTTTGTTTCCGGTGTTTCTCTGTCACGAGGGCTCTGCCATTGACTTCCACAGTTGCGTCCCCAGCCCAGGCTTGTGAGTATGATGTCCCTACCTGGCTGGATTGTGTAAATCAGTGCTCTACCAGCGACTCAAGCTAAACGCGAATGAGACCGAACCTCCCTTCTGCTTCAGTCTTGGACTCAGAAAAAAAGCCAGGAGGCTACTCAGAACCCTGGGAAGTGTCTTCCTCCCGGGCTTCCCTGTTCTAAACCAGCTGCCAACACTGTCACCTCTCCCACTAAATAGCTCTGGAATCTACACTGCTCGTGACAGCCGGCAGCTGCCCGTGAAGACCTAGGCATGCCTCGTCTCTTCCCAAGTACTACCCGGGCAGTTGCCTGACCCCATCATTGCCCGCCCTCCAACCTGGCTTCCTATGCGGCCATTGGTTGTTATCCACGTCCGTCTGATTGATACTTCATTGGACTTTTAATAAAGTCCTTTTCTTGTTTGTTTGTTTTTTGGTTGGTTGTGGGGTTTGAACTCAGGGCCTGGGCACTGTCCCTGAGCTTTTGCACTCAAGGCTAGCACTGTACTACTTGGAGCCACAGCACCACTTCTGGTTTTTCTGGTGGTCTATTGGAGATAAGAGCCTCACGGACTTTCCTGCCCAGGACTGGCTTTGAACCGCGATCCTCAAGATCTCAGCCACCTGAGTAGCTAGGATGACAGGCGTGAGCCACCAGCACCCAGCAAAGTCCCAATTTTTTAAAAATAGGTTTTTTAAACTTCTTGTTCCCAAACTGGTTCTACTCCTCAGGGTTTCTTAGAGGTATCTGCCTCTCAGTCCCCATACACGCCCCCACCTCCTCTAGCTCCTTGCTCACTAGCTCCGTCTGTCCTGACGCTTAGTACCGTGCACGCCAACACCTTAATAAATAGTTGCTCAGTAGACCTGGGAAGGCGGTGGCCCTGGGTTCTAATCTTCAGGGTCTCCGCATCCTAATGTAGTCTGCCTTAAAAGTGTAAGGACTTCCAGTGCCAACGCTTTGCTTTGTTTCTGGGTCTCTGTAACAGACCCCTGCTCTTCAGTGTCTTGTGTTATGGAACAGAACTAGAAGACGTGCACGGGGTAGGCACATTGCCTTCAGTCTGCTCTTCCAGTGCTGCCAAGCAGAACCATGCCTCCTAGGAACCGACTCCCTCACTGCAGGCTGAGTTGCCTTCCCCGGGAAGCCTTTTCAGCTGGCTTGTGAAGCAGGCCCTGAATTCCTGAGACTTGCCGGGACTTGTCCAGACTGTTTGTCAGACTCCTAGACCTGTTTGGGAAGTGTTTGGGTCCTGTTCTCTGATCTCGTTTCTAAGAAACAGACAAGAACGTCACCAGGGAGACCTTCAGCAGTAAAGGTCAGAGTGGGTCTCAGTTGGCCATGACTCTACAAAAGAAGACCCGCCGTGGAGTTTCGGTCTTCTCAGGCTCTGCTCAGCTCCTGCCTGTCTGTCTGTCTGTCTGCCGCTCCCCTCCGGGTGGAGGGCTGGAGTCAGTGTTGAGTCAGAGGGTCAGCAACGTGATGACATGCTTCCTGCCCCAGTGCCCAGGGTTTATGGCTTGTTTTTCTGTTTGCTTTGAAGATGCTCTGAAAAAATATTAGATTTCCCAGCTGTCTGCTCGGCAGCACCCTGTATATTTATGATATCTTGGGGTAGCTCTCTTGCAACTCACAGGGTTTTTTTTTTAAATCTTGTTTTCCCTTATTAAAAAATGTTTGCACTGTGCAGTTATTGATTACATTTTGACCAAACAAACAAACAAAAACCTTCCTTGTTTTTTACTATTTAGAAAAAAAATATTGTAGCTAGTCACCAGTGACTAGATGCTCAGGAGGCCGAGATCAGATGGATCACTGTTGGAGGCCAGACCTGTCCAGGAGTCTGTAGGACCCCATCTCAACAGAAACGCTGGCTGTGGGGCATTCGGTTGCCATTCCAGCCATGACGGGGAGCGTGAGTAATCAGGGTCACTCAGACCAAAAAAGTAAGATCCTGTTTCAGAAATAACCAGAGCAAAAAGGTGTGGCCCAATGAGTAGAGCCACCTGCCTAGCAAGCATGCAGCCATGGATTCAAACCCCAATACCGACTGCATGTATCATCAGGCCAGGCTTTTCTTTGTGTGTGTGTGTGTGTGTGTGTGTGTGTGTATAAATGATGTACTTCTTCATATGATTTCGTTGCTCTCATATATTGCTTTGTGGCCTTTGTGAAGAGTTCTCCCGGATTGCACGACTCTCCTCAGTTCTCACTGTTACTGCAATCCCGTCGGTCCCCCCCCCCTTCATCGGGAAGGGCAGGTCTGCCGTTGTGGAAGGGAAAGTGTAGGAGACGTGGTCTGTTGGGAGCATCTGCTCCCAGGCCCGGCCGGGGAGGATGGAGATGTCAGCCTTGTGGTGGGTGCATCTTCCGGTCAGCCTGAGGGGAAGTGGCACAGGTGTGTCCTGATCCCTGGGGAAACACGGGATGAGGCTCAGAGCCGAAAACTTCCAGAAATGATGGGTGTTTTGCTTTGTGTCTTGAAAATGACACTTCTGTAAAGGTTCAGGCTTGAATACAGGCCCATGGGTAAAGGAGGGTGATGCTAGGCATCTCCAGCCTCCGGAAACAGGGTGGAGATGGCTCTGCGGGCCTTCTCTGGGATCCGTATTTTCGAGAAGCTGCCTTCCCACCTGGAGGCTGAGGGTCAGGCTGGGAGAGACAGCAGAAGAGGGTGGGTGGGTCCGGCGGAAACCTGGCAGGGACTGCCAGGGGAGGGGTGGGGGGGACGGCAGCGGCCGGGCCAGCCAGGTTAGAACCACGGGGAAGATAGGCTGGCGGCGGGTGGAGCTTAGGAAATGGAGAGATTTCAGTTGGGAAACACGTCGCTTCGCTAACTAGAAACTTATAGAGAAACATACTGTGTAACTGGATAGTTTTTCTTGGCCAGCTGAGGGTTTAATTGGTGTTTTTATTACCGGCGCTCGTGTTCAGTTTTATGTGCAGGGTACCGTGAGGGATGCTATGAAACGTCAGGGCCTTGTTTAGATTCTCATCTGTAGAGATTCCACCAGGTCCAAGTGCCAGCGTATTTATTGCAGCCGGCACTTGGTGTTTTTCTGCCTTCCAGATGCCAAGCTTGTGTTTTTGTTGGTGCTGCCAGTGTGGAGAGGTTTGAGTGTGAATCTTGGGGGCGGCCGTGGTGCTCCCACGGTGAGCCACTGGCTGCTCACCGGCCAACCATGGGGTGTTGGGGCCTCCGTGTGGCTTATGAAATGAGGTTAGATGACACTGGAGGCCTTGCCAACGCTGAAATCACGCGAGTCTAAGAGAAGCTACAAGAGAGAGGCTTCTAGAACAACGTTTTCCTACCGTGTGTACTCGACGCGTAGCAGTGTGTACCACGGCAGAAAAGGCCTCACTGCCCGCGTGGGGGGGGGGGCAGCTGCCTCCATGTCAGGCCCGGGAAGCCCCCTCGCCAGCTCCACCCAGCCCTGCTACTCGGCCTTGGCAGGTGGGCTTCTAAGGGTTCGTTTTAACTTCTCCGCGGTCCCCTGTGAGCTTGCTGCCTGGGGAGGTGAGGAACGGTCACGGTGTGGCGTGAAGACCGCACAGCCAGTAGATCTGGAGTGAGACATTCCCGGTTCTGAGGACTGCAGGGTGCCGGGACCCAGGGGCGGGCGGAACAGGCGGACAGAAAGCGAAATCGCGTTGGCTCTGGGTCTTGTGCGGTAGAGATCAGGGAGAGGGTCTTGGGAGTGCCAGACCGCAAAGGTCAGGGTGTTCCGTGGACGTTCCCAGTTCCGCCTGAGGCTGCGGAACGCCACGAAATCCTGAAATAAGCGCAGATGTCTTTTCCGTGCAGACACGCATCTCGTCGCTCTCCTGGTGATTTTGTAGGGTGTGCTGCTGGTCAGGATGTGGGTGGTGGCAAAGGAAACATTTTTCTTGGGGTGTGCAATGAGCAGATGCTGGAGGGCGGCCAGCGGGGGGGATGTCCGGGGATCGCTCTGGGGGAGCAGGGGCGTAGCTTTCCTAAGCTCTGCCTCCCTCCCCCCCCGCTCCCCACCCAGGCCCCGCTCAGACTGTGCGACCCCTCGTGCTGCCACACTCTTTGGAAACTGGGATTTCCACCCTCCGCCCCTGGGCACGGGAGCGGCAGGCATCTCAGAGCCCGTGCCTTGCTTGACGGTCCTGGAAAGCCCAGCAGGCACGCACACTGACACACAACTGCACAGAGACAGACAGACACCCGGCAAGATAACACAGGCCCGGCTGGCCTCACTGGGGAGCTCCCAGCCCCGGCCCCGCCGGCCGGGCCCGCGGCTCTCCGGGGATGGGAGCCGCACTGTCCCGTGCAGCTGCTGCCGTGCGGCCCTGGACAAGGAGAGGACCCGGAGTCCCCCTTCTGCCCCGTGCTCCACTCCCTTCTCTGACGTAGGGGTGGTTATTCCCGTTATTCTCGTGGGAGTGTGGAATGTACCAGAGGCGTTGTAACCGACCAACCTGCGGGCGCAGATGCTGGCGTGAATGGAATCTGCACCAGTCTTCACAGAACCGGGAGAGCTCCTCCGAGGTAACTCACCTGGAGTCTGGGTGTGCGCGTGGTAGGCTCACGGTAGAGTGCCACCACTGCGGAGGTCAAAAATAGACACTCGAGACGCGTACGTGCCGTGTGTCCCGTTATGGGGGGTGGACTGCCAGCCAAAGTTGGTGTCGCCCAGCGGTGATAAGGGCCAGGAAATGCGGCCCAGGAGATTCAAGTGAGGGCCCGTAGAGGCTGCAGAAGGAGACTGAGGTCACATACACTCGGGGAGGCTGTCGGTTAAAGGCTTCGTAGACAGGTGCCTGAACTGGGTGTTATAATGGGCCCGGAGTCTTATCTGGGAAAGGTCAACGCAACATCAAACAGGCCGGGGACTCAGGATCCGTCACGTTGTCGGGGTGGAGGCTCTCGTGTTGTGCATGTACAATTGTGTGTGTCTGAATACACTCAGCCTTGTTTGTAAACCCTCACCTTGTCTTCAGAAGCAAAAGGCTAATGGCTTGAGTAGCGGTGTTCAAACAGGGTTCCCTGGTTCTCCCGAGAACAAGAACACCCCGAAGCAGCGCTCACTATTAATAGAAGTGCATGTTTATACTGGCCAGGTAGGAACCGGGTGTTTTTTTTTCTTTTTCTTTTCCTTTTTCCCCCCCAGGCGTCTGTGAATGGGGCCACGCCCCTTTTTTCCTTTCAGTGTCTGCTTTTTCTCTAGCACGTTGAATCATTGGATTTCCTGTTCCGTGTGAAGTCCTCCTGTGTTCACCTATTACGGGTCACACGGTGTTTCTTCCTGTGGTTGCCGTGTTTAGGTAGTGAGTGCGGACAGACACCAGCCCAGCCCATGGTGAACGAGGAGGCCTCTCTGGAGCCATAATTACTGGCTACAAAATGCATTCTCCTAGAAGTGACGCAATCCGGTGCCTGAATAACAAGCAGGGCAGCTTTTAAAGTGACTGTTGTTGACCAGGCTCTTTTGCATTGGTTGGTAGGCTGGTGGTGGATTTTTTGAAAGGACGGTGTGGATTATACAGAATTATTCCTGGAGGAGAAGCAGATGTCTGGGCACACACAGCAAAAGGGGCTGTGCGTTCCCCAGCCTGTGCGAGTCTGTCACGACACTGTGGCGTCGTCCTGATTGTGGGCCGGGAGAGCATGCTGAAGCTAGGTGAGTCAAAACTCCCGGCGGCGCCCAGGAGTGTGGCGGAATGTTGGCGACTAGAAGCACGGTGCTTGCCGTGTACCGGGGAGTCATCGTCGGTGACGGTTTGCAGGGCCCCGGCTCAGCAAACCTCTGCTTCTGCTTTACTGTAGCGAAGGCGTGGGGTGCTCCTGTGGCTGTGGAGAGAAGTAGGTAGGAAAATGGCACCTAAAATTTGCAGATCAGACGCTTGCGTTTGCGAACAAAGGACGCACTTTCATGTCTCACCTGTGGCTCTGGAAAAATGGTGCCCGTGTTTTGTCTAGGTATTAGCTAACATACCTCTTGTTCTCAGCGCTGTGGCGACAGCACACGGTGACCTAGAAACACCGGGGTTTATTTCTGTTCCCTCAGTGGTAATTGTTTGCCAGAATATGACCGTGGCATTTCCCTAACAGCCGGGAAACAGTATCTACCATAACGCTTTTTATGGTTTGTTTGTTAGTTTGTTCTGGTGTCCGTGCTGGGGCTTGAACCCAGAGCCTGGGCTGTCCTTTTGCTTTTTCTCTCAAGGATGGTGCTCTCCCCCTGGAGCCACAACTCCATTTCTAGCCATTTGGTGGTTACTTGTAGATAAAAGTCTCATGGTCTTTCAAACCACAACCCTCAGATCTCAGCCTCCTGAGTAGCTAAGGCTTAAAGGTGTGAGCCTTTTGTAGTTTTAAAATAGCACCTTGAGCTCTTTTTGTTTTTTTAGCCATTCTTAATGTTGTTGTATGTTCAACAGGCAGACCTAATTATTTTTTAAGATCAATGGGAGGCATTATTCTTACGAAGTACTGAGATAGAAAGAGCTTCCCCTCCACACACTCCCAGACGTCAGCCCAGGGTCTGGTGCAGACTGAGCTCTGCCTCCAGCCCTATAAAGAGCACTGGAAAGAACTCTTAAAGTTTTATTGGCACTTACACACTTTTGTTCAACTGTGTGCATAGTATTTGCTTAGGTTTGTCAAACATTTCTCTGCTCGAAAGACCTTCTAGAAGCCAGGAAGGAGGGTGCTCATTTATAACCTCAGCACTCAGGAGACCGAGGCAGGCGAAGCTGGGATTTACAGCGAGACCCTGTCTAGATTTCTTTTACGCATTTTCTAGAGCTCAGCTTGAATACCAGGAAAAACTAGAAATTAAGAGGTACAGGGGGGTCAGGTGCCAGGCCAGGTGACAGGCTCACACCTGTCATCCTAGCTACTCAGGAGGCTGAGGTCTGAGGATCGCGGTTCAAAGCCAGCCGGGGCAGGAAAGTCCGTGAAACTATCTCCAATGAACCACCAGAAAACCGGAAGTGGGACTGTGGCTCAAGGTAGAGCTGAGGGACAGTGCCCAAGCCCAGAGTCCAAGCCCCATGACCGACAAAAAGAAAAGAAAAGAAAAAGACACTGGTGGGTGCTGGGTCACTGTAATTGAACCCTGGGCAGTGAGTACCATTTCAGAGTCCTAACTTCTCTTGGGTGAAATGTTGTCACCCGCGCGTCATTTTGATGAAGTACACGGTTGTCAGTGGATGCGCAGAGGTGCACGCGTGGCCCTGTCAGCCTTGCGGCGGTGGATAGAAATGGCTGCCGTAATGAGAAGCAGGCTTGCTCGGGAAAGTTTGATGAAAGAAGCGCACGTGGGGTTGAGTTCCAGAAAGAGGGAAAGCGGCCAACGTTGGCAGAAAGGAGCACACACAGAGCTTCCCGACCGGCGCGACCGAGGCACGTGCGCTTGCGGGAAAGCTTGTGCCATCTGAAACAGACTGTGAATTAGTGGTTGAACGTACGTCAGCTCAGAGTGAGGCGGGAGGGTGGGCTGGGGGTGCGGAGGGGCTGCGGCCGTGACTCCTGCAGCGCCCTCTGGTGGGGCCGCGAACGCCGCCCGGACGCCACGGCCTTTCCTTCTTCAGATCACGCTGTGTTCGCGCCACAGCGTTCCCCCAGGGTTGTAAAAGAAGCCTGGGAGAAGATGGATGTGGCCTCCTCCAAACCACCTCACCTTAGACCCCTCCCCCCATGTGCAGAGCGGACGCCCGCGCCCAGCCTTCCTTGGAGACGGCACGTCGCTCTTTTCTGGGCACGGTGTGCCTGGCCCGTGGGCTCAGGCCCGCACAGGAGCTGTGCCAAGGCAGGGCAGAAGCATGTTTGCGCCTGTGTTGCGTGTTTGCTCGCACGGTTACAGAGCCTGTCCCCCGGCGGTCTCCTCTGGCCGCGGGCCCCAGAGCGGTGGAGGTGAGCCCTTCGCCTCTCCCGGCTGAGCTCCAGGCTCCCGGCAGCACGGGGCAGAGCGGGATCCCTGCGCTTGAAGAGCTGACGCCCTACAACACATAAGGGGCGGGAAGTAGAGTGCGTTCACAAAAAGATAAAAATTAAAGCGTAAAAGATAATTAGGCCAGGCGCGGGTGGCTCACGCCTGTCATCCTAGCTACCCAGGAGGCTGAGATCTGAGGACTGCGGTTCAAAGCCAGCCTGGGCAGGAAAGTCCATGAGACTCTTACCTCGAATTGACCACTCCCTCCCCCTCCTGCCCCCAGAAAACCAGAAGTGGCGCTGTGGCTTAACGTGGCAGAGCGCTCACCTGGAGCTGAAGAGCTGAGGGACGGCGTCCAGGCCCAGAGTTCAGGCCCCACAACTGAAAGAAAAAAAAAGGAAGAAGAATTAGGGATTGCTGTGTGTGTGTGTGTGTGTGTGTGTGTGTGTGTGTGTGCGCGTGTGTGTCACAGAGAGGGGGAGGGTTGCAGTTGTGAGTCAATCCTCGCTGAGAATGTTATACTAGATTCACCTCAGTGGTATGAGGAAGCCGGCCGAGAATATACTGGGAAGAATGTTCCAGGCAGAGGGCAAGCAGCTGTGAAGGCCCCGGGGTCAGATGGCCTGGTATGTTCCGGAAGCAGCACCCGGGAGGATGGGCTGGGGCCTTGCGACAGTTGTAATGAACTTGACTGTCCCCGGCATGCAGTGAGCAGCACTGGGGTCCGTCCACTCTTCCCCCTTGACCAAAGAGGCTGACTGGGAGACGTCACGTCCGGCGTGCTCAGTCATCCAGCAGAGCCCGCACGCGTGGACCCCGGCTCCCCGCAGTGTGTGTCCATCCATCCATCCGTCTGTCCGTCCGTCCGCCAGCCGTGGTGAGCAGGCACACGGCTGCCCACCGTACCCCTCACCTACCCCCACACCCCCAGCCCACCCTTGGTGGCCCTCCCTTCCCTCTATCCCGAAGGATGCCTGACCTCTCGTGGCCGACCTTTGCTGGTAACGGGGTGAATCCCCTGCTCCGCGTCTGCATTCGCGTTCAGCCTCGGCCGGGTTCACAGTCCTGAGGTGTCGTCCGCGGCTCCCGGTGTGACACCCTCCCCGAGCAAGCGAGAGTGACCCGTGTTTATTTAACACGAACCTGCGAACAGAAGGAGTGTCTGAGAAAAGGAGTCAGCTTGCTCCAGCCTCGCCTGCAAACACAGCGTCGTCCGGATGGCTTTGTCCTGTATGCTTTGTCTTCTGACAGCATTTTGAACGAGCCCCAGCCTTTTATTTTGCCCATCTTTGCCCTGTCTTCTTTACATCTGGTGGCTGCGGTCCCTTGGAGAGAGGCCAGTTACTCTCATACGACGCCGGTGAAGGTCAGACCAGAGCTCAGTATAGAAGAGAAGGACTCTGAGCTGTCTCCTGCATTGTCCCCTCTAATTTAATCATCCTGTGTCCGGTAGCGGGTAGATGGTGACGTGGGGCGTCTGCCTGTGGGAGGGTCACCCCGTGTCTTGCGCCATGCTCGTGGACCCAGCCTAGTGATAACGTGAGCCTGACACCGTCGTCACATTTTGTCCCTGATCGCTTGTGTACTTTCCTTTCCCTTTTTGCTGAGGTGATCTTCCGTGTTCATTCTGTACATGTTGTCTATTTTGTTGTTGTTGTTTGAGCAGGGCCTCACTAAATAGGCCAGGGTGGCCTGAGACTCAACCTGTAGAACAGAGTAAAGGCATCACAAGCATGCACCACACCTGTCTGACTTTGAACATTTGAAGATCACTCGGAACACATCGGTGCCCTCTGCTGTGGATTTACCCCTTGTCCTGCTAATGCTCCACGTGGGGTCTCCTGGAAGCCCCTGGGGGGGGGGGCTGGTAGGACAGGGCCAGGCTGTGAGTGGAAGAGGAGGAGGATCTGGGCCCGAGTCTCACCCTGGGCTTCTCCACCTCCTCCATGCTCCTCCTCGCCTCCGGCAGGCGCAACCTGGAGCCCTCCCTCCCCCCTTCCTCCCAGCCCCGCCGCCAGGCTGGCGAGGTTGGCCCTGCTGGAAACACGGCTTCCCAGGCCGCGTGCCGGGCGTGGCGCAAAGGCCCCTCTGGAGGAGAAGGGGCGGCGTGGGGTCGGTGTGGCCCCGGCTCCTTCACCCACCGTGTTGGGGGTGTGGCAGAGCGAGCCGTGAGATTACACACACTGGGCTTAGCTGCCCGGGATGTCACAGCAGTTCTGTCTCCAGCCGCGCAAGGAAGAGACACCCCTGCTTAGACCGCTTCATCCAAAGCGGGGAACGTGTATGGCTCTCTGAGCAGGCCGGGCTTTGATCTCGCAGTTGAGTGATGTCAGTGGTGTCCTTCCCCAGTCGGCCTTCTTCAGTGGCCGGGCCCAGGCCCGAGCTGGCTCCTCTCGCATTTCTAGTGCTGCTGCAGGCGCGGAGGAGAGCTGGCTTCCGCTGGCACATGGAGGAGAGAGGAGGAAGCCTTTCACGATCGTGACTTTTTATGACGTCCACTGTCCTGGTGGTGGCCTTATTCCTGGGTTTCTGAGACCAGGCGCTCTATGGCAGAGGGTCTGGGCTGTCCCAGAGACAGAGGGAGGGAGGGTATTGGACCGGCACGGTGCCCGAGTAGGTTGGACAATTCTCCCGTCTCTTCTGGGTAACTGGAGTTACAGGCATGCGCCGCCACGCCTGGCCAGGATCTTTCGTTTCTTTGTGGTCAGAATATCCTTGAGCTGCTCTCTTCTGGTTCTTCCTGAGTCGCGTAGTAAATGCTGTAAATCGTGGTCATTTGTGCTGTGAAGTGTCAGAGCTCATCCCTCCAATTGCACTCTATTTTGGGTCCCCCCCAACCCCAACCCTTCCCGTCTCTACTTCGTGGTCCTCAGTGAGCACTCCTCCAGCCTCAGCTTCTACAGAGTTGGCCTTCCTACGGTACTGCCCTCTCGACTTCTCAGATTCCATCCGTTACGAGACAGACGACAAAAGTTAACGGCGCACTGAGCAGTGACGGGTCCCACGTTGGCCTTCGGATTCCCAGCGGATGCAACCAGCTCCTGGGAGAGGTCTCGGGAGAACGTTGCCTGCCGTGCGCCGTGCGTGGAGAGATGCCTGGGATTCCCAGCTGGGGTTTATTAGTCCGTATATCCAGGTGGCCCAAGGGCGGATTTTCTTTACTGAAAGGGGACAGTTTCTCATCGAGGGTTGGGGGAGCCGCTGCGCTTTTTAAGTGGGGAGACTCTGGCCCTGGGAACTCCGTCCACGGACGCGGGATTGCGTGTGATCCGTCGTATCGCTGGTCACCCGTGGCCAGTGCGCGGGCGGCTGGTGGGGTTCCTGTCTCTGTGAGATGACGTCTCGTGGAGCCCGGGGCCGCCTCCAGGGAGGACCGGGGGCGTCCAGGAAGTGCACCCCCCCCGTGCACGCTGGGAAACAGAAGGCTTGCAGCTGTCAGAAGTATGTTGTTCTTGGCTCCTTTTCTGTCAGGATGGTTAGGAAGTTACTAGATTTATGGATGGTCGTATTTTAAATGGCACAGCTTAGCCATCTGCCTCACAAGACAACTGACATCAAGACTGTCAGCCTGGAGGAGCGCGGAGGCTCACCGCAGAGGGGCTTCCGGAGGCTTCCAGCGGCGTTGGGAGCAGAGCAGGGCGGTGGGAGGGACGGCAGGAGGAAGGAGCCCAGCGGGAAGATCAGCCCGCCCGCGGCTGCCCACAGGCTGCCTGCACTGCCCTCATGATTCATCCCAAGGTTCCTCTCAAGACATTTCCAGCAAATGAAAACAAGCATCTCTGCACGATCACTTACCTTTCATGACAGGCGGGCACGCATGCATGCTCGTGTCTCTCGCTCGCTCGCTCGCTCTGCGGCCGCTTTCTCCGGACAGGAGCAGCCGAGCGTGCGCGAAGGGCACGGTGGGCACGCCGCCGGCCCTCGGCCTTCGGTGGTGCAGCGCCTGCCACGGCCAGTGCGTGTGGCAGGCGGGAATAGTCGCACGTTTGCCTTCACCAGCTCAAGATCTCACATGCACGCGGGTGGGGCCGGTGCTCACCTTGCTGAAGAGAGGAGAGTGTCACGGGCCGTCTCCACCAGCACTGCTGCCTTTCCCGTGCTTCTCAGTAATTCAGCGCAGATGTGCGGTCTCCTGTTGCAGCCTCAGCCGGCCAGGCTGTTAGAAAGGAGAGTTCAGCGAAGACCCTGTGCCTATCCTGGCACGGAGCGGCCTCCTCGCACGGGCCGGCCGCAGTGCGGGGAGTGGAAACCATCCGACACTTCCCTGCCCTCGGCCTCGCCGCTCAGCTCACTGCACGGAGGAACTGGCTCCCGTCAGAGAGGAAGCGGGGCCGCTGACAGGTGGCCGGGGGATCGGAGCATGGGCGGACCACTGATGTCCAGGGACCCGTCACCAACCAGGCAGAGACGTGGAGTCCGTGGCCCTGACGTCGCTTCCCGGCCGCCGTTCCCGTGATCTGGATGGATTGCTGAGTACCTCGTGAAGGAAACCCGGGGGCCCCTCTCTGCGCTGAGCCCTCCCTGGGGTCCTCCTCCCGATGACCTGTGTTGACCCTGCAGCCTGGGCGGGGTCTCCGGCTCTTTCCACTTTCTGTCCCTTTTCCTCTCCTAGCCGAAGAATCTGCAGGATCCGGATGCAGAACCTCCAGACGCTCCTACAACCTAACGTCATCTGGCTGTATTCACCGAAACACGTGGAAGACGGGGGGGGGGGGGTGAGGTGCCCTGCGGGTGCCCCTCCAGCCCTTGACCCGTGTGCCTGTTCCAGCCGCTCTGTGAATCCAGGGGCACCCTTGTCTCCGTTTTCCAAATACACAAACAGGAGCACTGAGACTTGAGAAACTGAGCAGACTCGCCGGCTCTGTTGCTGGTGGTGTTGTGTTGGCCGTGCGGCCCAGAACTCCAGAACGATGGTTTTCCTCTCTGCCGTGGTAGCCTTGTATCCAGAGAGGCTTAGTTAGGGGCCTGCCTGAACTTTTAATTAAAAAAAAATGATTTATGGTCTCACGTAGCTGAATAAATAGAAGCTATTAAGTCCCTCGTTTATTTAAAGCATTAAGTATCGAGAATGGAATGACTGTAGCTCGAGCCTGTGATCTAAGAGTCTGGACCGATTTGAGCAGTCTGTTAGGACCGTGGCCGCCAGCTTTGGGTTCTTTGGTAACATCCCAGTTTGTCAGTCTTGAGCTTTTCCTCTGCTTTTCCTCTGGGTTACAGGAGTGGTTTATAGAGAGAAAAGGTGTGCATGTGGGTGATAAGAGAGAGAGAGAGAGAGAGAGGAGAGAGAGAGAGGAGGGGTAGGGGAAGACAGGCCTGCCCCGCAGACGTTTGATCACCGTCCTATGTTAACATTGGTCACCTAGTTTGGTGATGGTGAGCAAATCGTGTGGCCTCTTGTTCTTTAATTACTTGTCTTTAAAGTGGGCAGGACCACTTTAAGAATCACGGGAAAACCTATACAAACGCAGCCATTGCTGCCAAGCATTGCAGCGGGGCAGCCAGGAGTCACAAACCTTCCAACTGTCTTTTCCAGCCTGACTTTGAGTGAGAGTGCGGACACCCGTGTTTAATCATCTGCTAAAAATCTGTTAGCAAGGAGGATTTCTTGGGGAAGACAGAAACACAAACCTGAAATGGGGAGGAAGCAGGGTGTCGCAGATGTGTGTGTGTTCACCTCTCTCCATCTCAGAACCACCGGCCCCCACCAGGGCACTCCAGATCGCATAGAACATGCTGGAAATGTCTTCAGGAAGCATGTCCTGGAGCTTCCTGGCCCCCAGTAGCAGCTCTCTTCCTCTCTCCACACTCTTCCCAGTTGTCTTCCTTGATGCTGGAAGTTCTGTCCGAATCACTCCAAACTCATTCAGCAGTGCAAAACCCAAGGCCAGCACTGAAGATCAGGCACAGAGCTGGAAACTCCTGAGAAGATGCGTGAGCAACCTCCGCTGTCATCTGACTATCCTTTCTCCATTTCCCTTCATTTTTAAAATTTATTATTATTATTATTGTGTGGGGGCAGTACTGGGATTTGAACTCAGGGCCTCAAGCTCACGTGGCTTTGCTTGCATGGCTGGTGTGCTGCTAGTCGAGCCCCACCCCAGCCCTATGTAACGTAGGATTGTCTTATGGGCCAGGAGGGCCTTGGGGAGGTAGCTCTGCTCTGGGTGGGGAAGAGGGGAGTCAAATGTAAAACCTGTCTGGGGATGGTGGGAAAGATGCAAATCGTACAGCTCCAGCCCAGGAGGACCAACAACTCACCCTATCCGCATTTGTGAGCAAGAGACACTGAAAGGCCAAGGTGTGTTCCTTCTGACCTAAACGTGGTCAAGTGACCTTGAGCAGGTGTACAAGGGCATACAGGAAAGAAGCAGTAATGAAGTTTGTGGAGGTCGGGGAGGGAGAGAGACTTGGAAGAGGAGAGTCTGAGCAAGGTCTCCATCAGTGGACGTGTCAGGCTGAAACCCTCTGGGCAGCTGATTGACGCTTAATAAAAAAATGGGGTTGGGGAGGAGACATCAATAGAAGAAAACCAGAGGGAAGTCTCAAACAGAAAAAGAGAACTTTTTTTTTTTAATTAAGTGACAACTCTTTCGTGACCTGGCATTTTGTGTGTTCATATTCAGCTTCACGTGAGCAGGGTGGAAATAAAGATGTTCGTGAATCTGGAGCTGTAGGTGCACACTGGCGTATGGAGGTACCTGGTGTTTGCGTGGCACGGAAGACAGGTCTTGTGCAGGTCTGCTCTGTGCGTGTCTGAAAAGTCACTTAACCTCCCTCCTCTTTGCAGACATCCAGGCAGATTTATTAAGGTGTAATTGAGGTGGACACGTTGTTGCTCTGTGATAGAGTGTGGTTGAGAGTTGGTATTGATAAACCTTTCTTAGAATGGGGTAGGTGACTTGGGTGGTTGAGTCAATTGATCTGTGATCCAGAATTACCCAGATAACACCAGGACATCTCAGATAAGCAGGGTCCACTTCCATATGACTGCTGTGGATACTGGGTAGTGGGAAGGAAGGAAGGAAGGAAGGAAGAAAGGAAGGAAGGATCCATTAGAGCCTTAATTCCTCTATCTGGAAACAGAACACGAGAGCCATTCCTGGAGGTGTAGGAATCCAACGTAATATTTAAAAGCAGCTTACCAACTGACCCAGGTGTCACTTTGTATCAGTGTTCTACAAGTAGATAGTGGTTGTAAATTCTGAGCAAATCCCTCTGAAGTGTTTCTCAAACATGTACAGTAAACAGATCCCACCCACAGGTGGTAGCAAATCACCGCCAGGTAACTGGAGATCAGAGCTGGGCCTACCAAGCCACCTACTGGAATAAAAGCCGGGACATATCCACGCTCCCTGGAATGTAGGTGGAAGCAGCAGAACCCACGGGCCGCCCTGTGGAAGGCGGGGAGCGTGAACAGTGCCGTTTGCCCAGGGCGGACGGCTCTGAGGTAACACAGGTGACCACCGGGCTCCACAGACAGTATTTTTTCTTTTTAACGTTTCTACAAGTAGTATTACAAAGGACTCGTTTCACCTTGTCTGTTTATGAGCACCGTGCGTCTTGATCTATGTCAGGCTGAGCGTTCGTTGCTCTTGGAGTCCTGATCCGGACATTCCCAAGGTGACGACAGCCAGGTTGCATTTCATTACAAAGGGAGTGTCTCTCGAGGGTTTTCTGGAGGTCCGGGTGAGTGGTCCGGACACCAGCTGGCTGTTATTAACACGAGTAAAATTGAATTACAAGGCGGCCCTGGTGGAGCTGAGCTGTGCACCCAGCAGGCATGGTCCTTGGCTAGCCTGAGCCGGACATGAAGGACAGCCACCAGCGCCGCGAAGGTGGTTTGTGCGTACTTGGATGTGCAGGAGGACATTTGGCCAATATCTTTTTTATGGGAGCACTTTCTGAAAGAAGAGAGTGAGGATCTGCGTGGGGCAGACTGGGTGTGGGGTTTGTCTGCATTGCTTCAGCTCAGTGCGAGCTGTCTCATTTGCCTAGCAGGCGGCCTGGCTGACCCGAGAGCCCTCAGAGCTCCTGGTCGGCAGACATCGGTGGGCATCGGGCCCGCCGTGGGGTGAGGGAGGGGTGGACGGCTCCAGGATGGTGGGGGTAGAGCAGCGGAGGACGCCTGTGACTGCCAGGAAGCATCTCTGGATTCAGTCTGAGGCTGCTGAGCGCGAGCTGGAGATGTGAGCAGCTCCTGACGGAGAGCTGGCGCAGGGACCGGGAGGCTGGCCGTGTGCGACCTGCGGAGGGGGTACAGCCTGGCACCCTCTCCCGGGTGAGGTCAGCTCCTCCCGGGCCCCCCAGCAGGGATATGTCTCCCAGATGCTTCTCCTCCTCCAGCTGGTTAGCCTATCCTCTTCCTCTCTTCACTTCAGTGAGGAAGAAGTTGTAGCATTCTGCCAGGTGCTTGGCTGTGTCGGGTCCACTCCGCAGCGGGAAGGGTCAGTCCCCGGGCTTTGCTGCACTGCCCTGTCAGCCCAGCGCTGGGCTAAGCCCCAGCAGCACCCCGCACAGACGCAGACGGGGGATGCGGGGTGGGGGGATGCGGGGTGGGTGACGGCCAGGCTAACCCAAGGTGTGAATAGTTCTATTTTTACCCTCGTCACTGGGTCACTGGAATAGCTCACAGCCTCTGCTCTTCACTTGCA
>NW_012267245.1:7789781-7798577 GCF_000151885.1 Dipodomys ordii
GGCTGCCAGCCCTGGGTCTGTGTGTAGCCGGTGTCCAGTGCACGGGGGCTGCCAGCCCTGGGTCTGTGTGTAGCCGGTGTCCAGTGCACGGGGGCGGCCAGCCCTGGGTGTGGCCTGTCCTCGCTTCCTGGTGAAATATCTGATTATGGAGCCCCGGAGCTTAGCTTCTGAGAAAACCATTTTTACAGGGGAAATCGATCGCTAGAGCCAATAAAGGAGGTAGAATTGGGGTACCTCAGAAGTAGGAGGCAATCCTGAGGCGACTTGGGCTTCCTGGAAGCTGGAGGAGGAGAACCCCACAAGGAAGTGCTGGCCTGGCCCCAGGGGCGCTGGGGGACGGCTCTGCTCCCTCTGAGGGCTTTGTTGGGGTCGGGCTGGGTTGCTGACGGTGGGAATTCATTGTGGCGGTCCAGTGTGTGTTCAGGCGGTGCATGGAAGAATGGAGAGGACACCAGGGACCCTGCAGCTGATTGCCCGGGCTGTGCCTCAGTCTCCCTTTACTGCCCATGATGCCCACCGACTCCTGTCCAACGTCAGTGGTGGGAAGTGTCTTCCCCCGGCCCATAAAACGAGCCCTGAAAGGAAGACGGCTGCGTCCAGGGACGTTCACCCCCCCCTCTGACACCAGACAGGTTTCTAATTCCCCACCGCCCACCTCGGGTCTGACGCTGACCGCGCAGAGTTAGGGGGACCCAGTCTCACCAGACCCAGAGGCCAGAAGCAGATCCCGCCTCTGGTGCTGCTCATCAACAGTCTCTAAGTTGGAGGTGCCCACGACCACCTCTCGAGGTTTAATCATCTGCCAGAGCAACTCATGGGAACTCTTCCTGGCTCAAGCAGAGCCTCGTCGAAGAGATTCAGAGACCAAGGTGCTGGCCTTTCCTTGCCCCAGCCCCAGCTCTTCCTTGCAGGCTGGCACCACGGCCCTTCTCCACCTCCTCCTCCTCCTCCTAGGTCCTGCAGAGGGCCTGTGCCCAGTACAGAAGATGCCCCCGTCCCCTACCAGCCAGGAGGCTCTGTGCAGCCAAAGGAGCTACCTTATCGCGCAGGAAATTTCCAGGGCTTACAGAACTCTGGCCAGACGCCAGGGGTATTTCCTCCTGAGTCACACGACTACAGGGCTCCCACACGTTGAGAGCTCGGGAAGCCCTCCTTCCCCTTTGGCCTTGACTTCCTCTGTCCCCATGGTTTTTCTTCCTGTGATACAAGCACATGTCTTGGAAAACTTCTGTCTGGGTGGCTTTGTCTGGGCTGGAATCCAGACCGTACCTTACTGTGTGTCGAGTAGGACTTGACACACCCTAGCAAACAGAGCCGTTACGGGAGGGTTTGCGTTTCACCTGTAGCTCAGGTAGAGATGGTTGTCAGGACAGCAGAAGTGTGCTACGCGGCTTTACCCCCCCTCACGGGATCCGGAGAGATACCGGGGTGACAGAGAGAACGCCGTGGTCAGACAGCTCCGCCTGGGAGATGCTGTGCGCACCGGGAGGCCCGGGCAGTGGGGCACACCCCGGGGAACTTGAAGTTATTTGTTCAGAATAAAAAGTCAATGCCCAGGTGGCCATCCCTATTGTAAGGCCCTTACAAAGCCATCTCCCCTTCCATGGGTTAAAAGAGAATTGAGTCAGTCTGTGATGAAGGGGAATCTCAATAGCCCGATTGCTAAGTGCATAGGACAATATATAAGGAAGCGGATCAACATGACTCCAAGAATTGGAAACGAGGTTCTTAGGAGGTCCCAGCGGTTATTTGTATTTTTCTTTCTGTTTTGGTTTTCTGTACCCTTTTGTTTTTCTGTACCCTTTTGTTTTTGAATATAAGTGTATCGACCTATAGAAGGGTGAACTAATGATATTCACTAGACACTATGTTGGAGATGAACTCTACAACTTGGGAGGGAGGAGAGTCAGGAGTGGTAAATGGGAGAAAATAAGAAAAGGGGTAACAGTGTTAAAAAGAACTGTCTTCATCACCTCACTTATGTAACTGTAACACCCCTCTGTTCATCACCCTTACAATAATCTGTTTTAATAAAAGTAGCTAGGATGAAAACACATCTCTCCCCGATACCACAAGTCTAAACGTTGGGCTCAAATTCTTTAGAGAAAGGTGATAATTAAAATGGCACCTCTGTTTGCCAGGAAGTGGAATTAGGGGCAGGTGCACCTAAGGGAGGGAGGGAAGGGCAGGGAGAGAGCCCCTGGGAAACTAGAATGGGGGAGGAAGCCAAGAAAGGGGTTTGGGGAGAATGAGGACCAAGTGTTGGTGGGGCCTAGGGCTGACACAGCAGGAGGCCGAGGAAGGGAGAGGTACGGAAATACCCCAGAGAGAAAAAGCAGCCACGCATCACCAGGCAGAAACCCCGGTGTGAGTTGGCGGTTTGCTTCTTTTGTGTGATTTAGGAGCAGGTGCGATGAGCCTACCAGGGAGCCATCTAAAGGCAGGCGTTCTCCGGACAGCCCCGGGTGAATCAGTACAAGGGTCAGACTGCCCGGGGGAAGGCTGGACCAGGGCTGTGCAGCGCTGGCCAATGAAGGGCCAGCACCTACCCGACCCCAGCGTGTGCTGGAAGCTTCTCCACACAGCCGGTCAAGGCGCTGGGCCGGGGCAGTCCCCTGTGCTCTCAGCCTGGAATTTCAGGTGGCCTGTCTCAACACATCCAAGGGCTAATCCAGGTAAATTATAGCTGCGCCTGGGCGAGGCTGGCTAGCTGAGGCCTCTCCCAGCCCTCGAGTCCCGCCTGCAGCCCCGGATCATCATCTTCTCTTTCCCGAAGATGAGTACTTACTGTGGCATCGTGGTCCGCCAGCTGACGGCGGACATTTTGACCTGGTTTCGTTCTCTTCGTGCTTGTTGCTTTAGACTTCTCAGGCACTCTTCCTGTAAAACACAGTTGGGCCGAATTAAAAGAAAAAGGGGAATACATCAAATTAGTTATTGCTCTTCTCCATCCGCTGGGCGATGTGGCGGGGAGGGGAGCCCGGTTGTGTTTGGTGGACGTGCCCCGTTAGAGAGAGATCACCTGCTGTTTTCCTTCCGTGTCTTTCTGGGGGAGCCTTCTGTTGTCTGGTTTGTGAAATAGTCAACCTGTTTTCACTGTATGTTTTCTGCGGCTTCATTTCTCCCGAGTTTGTGAATGCGCGACTCTGTTCTGAGTTCTTCAATGACTCGATTGACGGAGTGTGGGCGGCCACCGGGCTGGGCAGCCGGCAGCCAGCCGCGGGCCCTTGGGCAGGAAGTGTTCCCTAAAGCTGTGACCAGCCCGTTTCCAGGCTTACAAATAAAATGGGGGATTTGGGATAGAATAGGGCTTTGTTACTCACTTCAATATGTCTGACGAACGTTGAAGTTCAAAGCCAACCACGTTGCCTTCTTGATTTTTTCCAGGCTTTATGTATTATGCAGAGCGAAACCCACGGTGGTGCCCGTGTTCTGTTGGTTTTTAGAAGGGAGAAGGGAGCGTGTTTGGAGAGGCGTGAGAATCGGCTAGAGTTAGTGGTCTCTTCTCCTGCGTCCCCAGCTTATTTCTGCTTTGTTTCAAGCCATCATTAAGACGTGTTTACCTGACCACCGCAGCAGGTGCCGGGCACCAGGACACTCAAGACAGCCGCTCTTTTGGATGCTCAGGCTCCCATCTTTCCCCCCAGCCCCATAAGTGTTACTTCAGCCTAGAGAGTCCTAACCTGGGTCATTCCTGGGAAAATACTGGGAAACAGGATTTATCTCTTGAATCTAGGCAGGCACGCTTGCTCACTGAAAACCTTGTAGTGTAGCTGTCGCCAGGGGAAGGTGTGTGACGCCGTGGCCCTGTGCTTGAACTGCCTGCCCCTCCTTTTTTTCCCCTTCAGTTTGGTTTGCCCCCAGCTTCTCTTGTCTTATGCGTCCTTGAAGTCTGGCCTGTAGTTTGGCCACTAGAGTACAAATCAACCCAGGACAACTTATTGTTTGTTAGGTCTAATTTAAAATAAAAGCAATTTTTAGGAGGGAAAAAAAATTGGAGAAGGGTAGCTAGTTGGTTGGGGAAGTAGCAGAGGACAAGGTACGAATCCAGATGTAAAACTCAACCCTTCTGAGAAATGGCTTCTTCTGACTTCTGAATTCCAGACTTCTTCTGAGTCTACACGTTGAAGACTTTGCTAGTAAAGCAGGCTGTCAATTGCATTTGTGAAGAAAGTCTTGCAAAAGCAATGGCCCTTCCTAGGCTTAGGCCTGAGACAATGAAATCACTGTCACCAATACCTCAGCTAGCAGGGCCTGCACCCAGAGTGCTGTGTCTCTTGCCAGCTACCCCTAATGATTTAAAGTGTGTGTGCGTGCACATACGTGCATGTGTGTGCGTGTGGGTGCTTGTATACTTGTGTAGATGTGTTTCAGAATGCAGTGAGCCACAACTCAGCAAGACAGGCTGACCCATTACCTAACCTACCCATGGTTTATTAGGTGCCACTAAGCTCTTGCAGGTTTGTTCTGGTTTTGTCAGAATTAGAGTTTGAATTTGGGGTCTTATGCTTGCTAGGCAAGAACTGTGCCACTTGAGCCATGCCCAGACTTCCTGGTTTTTATTTGGGATAGAGGCCTGAACTTGTTTTCCCCAAGGCCAGTGTGGGACCTCTGTTCTCCTGCCTGAACCTCATAGCTGGGATTACAGATGTGCACCAGCAAACCAGCTCATTTGTCAAGATGGGATCTTGCTAACTTTTATCTCAGGCTAGCCTTGAACTTGAACCTATTTTTCATCTGAGTAGCTGGGGTTACAAGCTTGATCTACCATACCCTGCTAAGAGATCTACCATACCCTGCTAAGATGGCACATAAATCTGAGAGAAGACAGATGATCAAGGTCTGAATTTGGAATGTAGATCCTCAACATAAGGATTGATTAGTTCACTTTTTGCTTATTCCTAAGATTTCTCTGTCTTCTTCTTATGCCGTTTTAATGGCGATAGGCTTTTGTACGTACACATGTGTGATGCCAAGGATCAGGTTTGGCCTCGCACATCCAGGCAAAGCTCTGGGCTACCACCCCCACACAACCCGAGCACACATGGGGTGGAAAAATGTTTATTTACTCCGTTACTTACTATGAAGAGCCAGACACTTTTTCTTCAAGCCTTACGTTCCCCTTGGGTGTTTGTTCACCTTGTGTGTCTGCAGCAGAATAAACCCTGTGCGGTACTGTGTGTGTGAGGTTGTGGCTGTGTGTGTGTGTGTGTGTGAGGTTGTGTCCATGTGTGTGTGTGTGTGTATGAGGTTGTGGCCATGTGTGTGTGTGTGTGTGTGTGTGTGTGCGTGTGTGTGTATCTGTATCTGTGTGCTTTAGGGAAACAGAGGCACCGGAGCCTGGGAACGGGCCGCCTGTGAGGCCGAGAGGTTAGAGTAGGGTGGGAGGCCACGTCTCCCCCCAGCAGCAGCTCCTTCCTTGGTCCCACTGGCAGCCGGAGGCATCGAAGGTACCGAAATTATGAGCAGTCGCTTTAGCTAGTTACTCCGTCTGTTTTGGCCAAGCGCAGGGGAGAAAAGCAGCAGATTTTGTCCTAAAAGCACGTCTTTGCCTTTAAGACATGAAGTGCTGCCCGGCAGGAGAGAGGCCTAGGTTCAGAAGCTGTGCAGGCCCCGGTGAAAAGCCCGGAAGCCACACAAGGCCGGGCCGGGAAGCAAGGCAGGGCCGGGAGGCCAGGCCAGGCCGGGAGGCCAGGCAAGGCCAGGCCGGGAAGCCAGGCCAGGCCGGGAGGCCAGGCAAGGCCGGGAGGCAAGGCAGGGCCGGGAGGCAAGGCCGGGAAGCAGGGCCAGGCCGGGACGGTGGCTGTGCCTTGCTCTGTAATGCCCCAAATGACAGCCGGTGTCACCCCAGCCTCTCACCGTGTTGTGTAACGGGGGACGCTCATCGCAGTCAGAAGCTGGTGGTTCTGGGCATCGAACCCCAGTCCTTGCACACTGGGCACGTGCTTTCCCAGCCATTGTTAAGCATCTCCCAAGTCTCAGCAGGCGTGGAGATGGGCCGGGAGTCACACACCGGGGGCTGCCCTGCTGGTGCGGGTTCAGGAGGTGGCTGAGATGTCTGCGGCAAACACCCAGGATGGCTGAGGCCTTGCTACGCGGCGCGGTGTCTGTCTGACGCTCGGTGTCTGTCTGACGCTCGGTGGGTGTCTGACGCTCGGTGTGTGTGCCACTGGAGGAGCTCCGAGTGAACCACAGTGCATCCCAAGATGATGGCTTCCAGCCAGGCGCCCATGGCTCATGCCTGTCATCCTAGCTGCCCGGGAGGCTGAGATCTGAGGATCGCAGTTCAAAGCCAGGCCGGGCAGGAAAGTCCATGAGACTCTTATCTTCAATAAACCACCAGAAAACCTGGAAGTGGCGCTGTGGTGCTCGCCTTGAGCTGAAGAGCTGAGGGATAGCGCCCAGGCCCAGGGTTCAAGCCCCTGTTCCTGGGAATCCATTGCGCCAACCCTTCACCCCTGACGGCAGCGGCTCGCCTTCTGCTCTGCACGAAGGCCGGGGGCGTGGGACCACTCCTGCCCCACCGCGTCTCATAGCAGGGAATACTGCTAGCAGTCTTCTCACTCAAAAGCAAGCTTGCTTGCTGGCCTAGTAAATGTCTCCCTCTTCTTCTCACATTTAGGAGCAGTACTGGGGTTTGAACTCAGGGCCTCACACGTGCTTTGCATGCTAAGCTGGTTCTCTACCACTTCTGCCATGCCTCTAGCCCAGCTTTTTGCTGGTTAATTGCGATTGGAGTCTCCTGGACTCAAGGGCTGGGGCTGTCAGAGGAAGATCCTGGGGTGAAACCTGAGAACCTTCCCAGGGAAAGAGGCAGGCAGGGGAGCCCCAGGGCAGCGGACAGAGCGCCCGCCCCGCACCCTGGCTGGATCCCTGACGGCAGAGAGACTCAGAATGGCTCCAGGCCTGGCCTTGCAGTACCTGGGGGGGGGGTCACCCAGCTCACTCAGGGTTGCCAGATGCTTTTCCTGCAGTGTCGCAGCAAGCTCCAAGCTCATAGGGCTTCCCCAACGGCTCCAACGTCACCAAGGCTCAGAAGTCAAGTTGTGGCAAATGCTGTACCGCGTGGTAGACCTCTGAAATGATTTCAGCGGTGAACTTTACATGGCCACTTTCATCAAAGAGAAGAAAACATACCTGATGAACTGAAGCGTTCCCCGCCGCAGCTTTGTAAGCGCATTTTCATACTTGTTATCGTAAAGGTGATGCGACCGTGACGTAAGTCAGGTGCCGAGCGCGTTGCGTCCTGGTCGGTGAACCCCTTCCCTCCAGCCCTCTCCCAGCTTTCCCCGCCGGTCCCCATCCACAAGTTGGATAATGTGGTGTCCAGTGAGTACCACCGCTGCTTTTGTTCAATCTTTGTCCCTCCATTTCTGTGGCTCCCCCCCACCCCGCTTTTAATGGAGGAGTTGCGCTGGCTGCCCCTGGCGGGGCCGGGCTGTGGCCATCCTGCCCCGTTCCTCAGGGCCTCCGGTCCCCCGCAGCTTGGCCTCCGAGTTGGCCTCCAAGTGAGAAGGGTGGGCAGGGTGGGCTTTCCCCGCTCCCAGGACCAGAGCCACTTGTTTTGTTGTGAACACGGCCCGGTTATGTCTAGTTATATGTTTAGTTTATATGTTTATGTTTAGTTATATGTTTATGTTTAGTTATATCCTAAATATCTACTACAAGCAGCTCATCCCAAGACAAGGCGCTGGGATGGAGATGTTCCCGGCTCACTCCAGAGAATGGCTGTCATGGCTTATTTATGTATTTCCCCGAACGAAACTCTTTGTCTTCTGGCTTTTGGTGGCTCTCTTAATTCTAAGTATAATTTTAAGTTGGCCAGTTTCAGGAAGGCAACAATATAACATATCCTAATTGAACCTTCAACTTCTTCTTTTCACAAACTAAAACAAAGAAATGGTTTGTTATTGTTGTTTTAAGTTTCTAGCATCTCACGCATTAATCCAGAGAGTAAGTCATCTGAAAGAAAGTCCACATTATACCACACCCAGAGAGTGGATTATTTAGCAATTTTTACCAGTTCTAAGTGTTACCAGTCAATTATCTTTCTCTCTGTCTCCCTCCCTCTCTCTCTTCCTCTCTCTTTTGGTTGGTCATGGGGCTTGAACTCAGGACCTGGGTGCTGTCCCTGAGTTCTTTTGCTTAAGACTAGCCCTCTTACACTTTGAGCCACAGCACCACTTCCGGTTTTCTGGTGGTTCCCTGGAGATAAGAGTCTCATAGACTTTCCTGCTTGGCTGGCTTTGAACCACAATCCTCAAATCTCAGCCTCCTGAGTAGCTGGGATGACAGGTGTGAGCCACCAGCGTCCGGCTAGCGAATGATTGCTTGAATGCGTCTCTTTAATTATCAGATGACACATTCAGAATAATTTTTTATTTAGTACTTTTTTTCAAAACATTGCATTGAGGTGCTCCTTTCTTACGTGTGAGTACTTGAAATGTGGTGTATACATTAATGGTCATATACTTTAAGAATAGACTCTCATTTTGGCTTTTAGAAAAAAAAGTTCATTCCTTCCATCTTTCTGCTCCTTAACCAAATGGCCTGGGAAAAATTTTAATCCAGCTGATACATGTTAAAGAGAGAGCTGAGCATTTATGATAGCCAGGAATAAGTAATAAATTGCAACCAACCACAAGGATTTTACTTGCCAGGAAAACAGAGGCACATAAACATGATACAAAGCAGTTTCCCGTGACGGGCCGGGCAGGAGAGATGGGTTCTGAAAAGAGCCTCAGGGGAGGTTTGGGGGGTGAGGCTCGGGTGTGGGGAGGTTTGGGGGGTGAGGCT
>NW_012267245.1:7799804-7802032 GCF_000151885.1 Dipodomys ordii
GGGGGGTGAGGCCCGGGTGTGGGGAGGTTTGGGGGGTGAGGCCCGGGTGTGGGGGAGGTTTGGGGGGTGAGGTCCGGCGTCAGGAGGATGTACAGGGCAGCCAACACACAGGAAGCTTCGGGGCCTCCCTGGTCAGACCCAGTGATGAATTACACTGTTTTTGCCCAGCGGTGGGGGTTTTAGCGTTGTAGGTGGAATTTCAGCGTGCGAGGTGTCTTCAGGTTTGAGCTGAGTTTGTGTTTAGGCCTCGCAAACCCCCTTTTACCCCGACGCAGCTCCATCTGGAGCCTGCCTGGCTCAGGCAGGATTTTAGCAGGGTTACTGGGGACGGTTGTGCCAAGAAGGTATTTGAGAAATGCCCAGGCGGAGGCCAAGAGGGTGCTGCTCCTAAAATACCCCAACAGATGGGCTAGGATATTTGCAGAGAAGCTTCTAGAACATGTGCGGTGAGGATTACATTGACTAACTATAATTACTTCTCCCACCAAAATAGCCACTCAGTCCATTTTGTCCAAGAGCAGGGGAGAAAAGAGTAGAGTTTGTTTCTAAATGCATTTCCTTGCTATAGATAGATAGATAGATAGATAGATAGATAGATAGATAGATAGATAGATAGATAGATAGATAGATAGATAGATAGATAGATAGCTGTCCATCCATACACACCCTTTGCCTTTAAAGCATAAAATACTGCTTGAGAGAAGCCCCAGGTTGAATGCCCAGCACCCCCACAAACATACTGTGTTTATAATTCATATCCCATAGGTACAGTTGTGTTCTTAGCCGGGAGTGCTCATATTTTGCTAAGCCCCAGACCTCAGGAGTTGACGCGTTTCCTGACATTCCTTGAGGAGTTACTGTAGAAGACTGACGGGTCTCAGGGGGGCAGATCCGCTCACCCCAGGCCAGCTGAGAGATGCTGAGTTAACCAGACAACGGGGCGGCGCACCGTGAACCGAGAGCGGTGCGGGGAAGGGAGGCATTTCCCGTCTTACCAGGCAGCAAAGCCGGGCGCGTGCTAGGCCGTGTCAGGCTGGGGGGCGGGGGATCTTTCACTTCTGCTCTCTGAAGTGTGAACCCTGCACTTCCTCCTTGGGCTCGGGCGTCATCTCATCCGGGGAAGGAGAGTAGTAAGCAAGCGTTGGGATTCCGCAGCTGCCGGCCCAGGAGTGTGTAACACGTTGGTAGAAACTTACCTTGACAGTGAGACCGTCTCGGAGCATCTGTGTGCGGGGAGATGCAGTGCACCTCCGTTTTACCGGCTGCTGAGCCGCGGTCCTGTCATCTGGCCCCCTTAGGGCTAGGGACCGAACCAGAAACGCCAGACAAAGTAACGTAAAGGAAACAGTTTACAGCTGGAGAGTGCGACATACACGTCAGTGCACGTGTCAACTAGAGCGTGCCATATGCATGTTAATTGTGTTTGTTATGTGTGGCCAGAGCAGCCTGGTGGGGCCAGAACTCACGTGCTGACCCTGGGCCGGCTGGGGGTGGGTTCAGTGGCCTGTCTTCACCCCGGTGCTCTGGGTTGTTTGTTTGTTTGTTTGTTTTTGTCAGTTGTGGGTCTTGAACTCAGGGCCTGGGCGCTGCCCCTCAGCTCTCCAGCTCAAGGCTAGTAATCTACCACTTGAGCCATAGCACCACTTCCGGTTTTCTAGTAGGTTATTGGAGATAAGAGTCTTTTGGGGACTTTCTTGCCCTGGCTGGCTTTGAACCGTGATCCTCAGATCTCAGCTTCCTGAGCAGCTAGGATGACCGGTACCCTGCTGCTCTGGGTTTTAAGATCTGCCACTGGCTTCCTGAACATCACCGAGCATGAATATCCGTCAGGAGCCAGGACCTCTTGCAGAGTGGGAAGCTTGGGGTCAAAGAGCGCAGGAAATCACGGAGTTGGTCTGCGTGGCCTGAGTTACATCACGGTGGAAGACTGGCCTGGAAGAACCTGCACTGGAAAGTTCCAGATCCTTAAGAAACGATGCAGGTAAACCCAGCTGAATCAAGACATCTTAATTCAATGCAGTAAATAAGGAAGGAGGTATTCAGAAAAAGATTTGTTCCCTAAAGTCCGTTTTGCGTAATGATTAATAGGATCTTTCATTTCACAACCATTTCAAGTGTAGCATTACAGTCAGGCTTTGTTCAGATTTTGCTGTGCTAGTATCATGTATGAATATATTCTCATTTTTTTGAGATGTTAATATGATAAGTTCCATTCTGAAAACTTTTTT
>NW_012267245.1:7805542-7809862 GCF_000151885.1 Dipodomys ordii
GCTTTTTTCTTTTTGCTTATGTGGTGCTGAGGAATCGAACCCAGGGCCTCGAGCATGCAAGGCAAGCGCTCTACCACTGAGCCACCTTCCCAGCCCCATTGGTTGATATTATAAAGAGGCTTTCCCCTCGTTTCCTGCTAAGCAGATTTTTTCCCCCTGTGTGCATGGATCAATGTTTTTTCCGTCAGTATTTATCTCCAACTTTATAAGTGTTGGTGCCAAACCCAGGGTTTTCTAAACATGAGTTTGCTTTACAACAAATGTTGTTGAAATGGACTTCAGTGGGGAGGGAACGTCCGAAGGTAGAAGACATCGTTTACTCGAACTATTTCAAGTAGTTTTAGTACGGTGGTAAACTTTTGTTGGCCTCTGGTGTTGTTTTTTCCCCATTACTTACTTCCTCAGGCGAATGAGTTTCTCTTGGCTGGTAGCAGGCTGGACGGGAGCTTTCCGCACCTTTTCCTGGTTGTGGCTGCCCCCGGCAGGCTCGGTCCCCGGTGCTCTCTCCCGCTCAGAGGCTGTACTGCACGTCAGAAGCGTCCCGCCTTGCTTCTACTCAGTCTTTGCATTGTTGTCCCTGGTCTGCAACAAACCCTTTCAGAAGTGATGATGATGGCGGTGGGTGAAGCCATGCTCTAAAATGTGTCTGTGGGGAAGAAAACCACATCGTGGGAGGGTCCGGGAGCTGGGCGCTGTGTGGTTACCAAAGAACCCGACGTAGCATCATTTTCTAATGTCCGTGGGCCGGCCGCTGTGGGAAAGAGACCGGCAGGGGCTTGGACTAGATGTGTCTATGGCAGGCAGCCCGTAGAAGTGGAACCGCGGGAGGCGGAGTGGGAGGAGGGGACAGGGCGGGTGATTCCCAGGCCTCTGTCTCCAGCAGAGGCTGGGAGGGATGGCTGAGGGCGTGAAGAACGGAGGCAGAGCCTTGTGGGGCCAGGGAGAGGCCTGCGCGCTGATGGCTGCAGAGTCTTGAAAGAAGAGAGAAGTCCCGGAAGCTTCTGCAAAACGAGCCTGGGAAGGGGTCCAGGCTGGGCTCTGGCTGTGGGAGTCAGTCAGTGGCCGGGGCTGGGCTCCGGCTGTGGGAGTCAGTGGCCTGGGCTGGGCTCCGGCTGTGGGAGTCAGTCAGTGGCCGGGGCTGGGCTCCGGCTGTGGGAGTCAGTCAGTGGCCCGGGCTGGGCTCCGGCTGTGGGAGTCAGTGGCCGGGGCTGGGCTCCGGCTGTGGGAGTCAGTCAGGGGCCGGGGCTGGGCTCCGGCTGTGGGAGTCAGTCAGTGGCCCAGGCTGGGCTCCGGCTGTGGGAGTCAGTGGCCCGGGCTGGGCTCCGGCTGTGGGAGTCAGTGGCCGGGGCTGGGCTCCGGCTGTGGGAGTCAGTCAGTGGCACGCGGGTGCTGTCTGAGAGCCTGGGCGGGTAAGATCACAAGCGTGGGCCCCAGAGAGCGGCGTGACCAGGTCTGAGACCTGCCGGGCCTGGTGGGGACCTGGAAGAGCCGACCCAGCTGACCAGCGAGCCCGAGGAGCAGCCCCAGCGGCCCATTCATGAGGGGAAGAGAGGGAGAGAGAGAGCCCTGCTTTATGATCACAAACCACACATGTCTGGCCAGCAGCTCTCAGCCACAACCCCTGCTTGGCCCAGAAAATGCATTTTCTAATGCCGGAAAAGAAATCTACTGAACGCACGCCTTCCCGGTGGAGGGAAGGGCAGAAAGCTCACTCCCAAAGAAGAGAGCACTTAACCACCTCTACCCCAGGGGCCAGGAAGCGAGGTGTAGACTCGGGGGATTTGGAGCCCCCGGGCGGTGGGGCCTCTGCCTGGCCTGTCCTCCTCAGGCCTGGTGACCAGGGCGCGGGAGCTGGCCGCCACATAACGATGTCCATCCAGGAGACAGTGCAAAGTCCCACCTGGGAGTTTGTAGTTCTGCCAGGTTCCGAAAGCCCAGGAACAAGGACTTCCCAACGCTCCGTAAGACAGACTGCTGAACTGCTGTGCTGTGGAAGTGCCTTGTGTCAGTCAGATTTGTTTGTGGCAGTCGGGGTCGTGAGTGCTAAGGTGAAAGGCGTTTCTGGGTCTGATACAGTGAGCACACCGCTGTGAGAGGCGTTGGTGTGCGTGAACGAACGCTTCTTCCAGATCACTGTGGAAAACAGGAGCAGGCACGAACGCCCGCGTCACTCGCACCACGCCCAGAAGCCCGGAGGCCTGCACAGAGCTGGCCATCTCTCACGCTCTTTCGCTTTTCTTTCTCCAAAATACATTTCAGTTCTTCTTTGGCAGTTTCAGTTCACGTTTCGGAAGTTTAAACATGAACATTTTCAGGGCACCATTCCCAGTTCTGTTGAGACACGCTTTTCATGGCTGTCTGACATCGCAAACCGAGGAATGAGTGACCGAGCCGCTGGGTAAGCACTGTGAGTCCAGATTTCAGAGCAGCGGCGGCTTCTCTTTGCTCCAGTCCCTATCAAGCGGCCCCTTGAGGAAGCCCCTGTTCTCATACGTCCTTTGCCCTGTATGCCGCTGACCTGTCCAAACTAGAAGTGCCTCTAGGTCATCTAGTGTCTGTGTCTTTCATGTTTGTATCTTCATTACCAGATGATTCCTTTCCACACCCGGCCTACACTAAGAAGTTTTCTGGCATGCACAGAGAGAAGAGCAGCTTCTCAGCCTAGTGTTTGGGTGGACGCTCTAGGAACGGCAATTCTCTAAGGGAGAAGAAGGGTAACAGTATCAGCGTTAACTTCTAAAGGCATTATTGACCATATAGAACAGTAGATACAATATTGGAGTTATACGTCAACCTGTTAATTCTACAAGTGAGAACCTAATGTCTGGTAATGGAGGGAAAAAAATTGGATTTTTTTTTCTTTGGTCGGTTGTGGGGCTTGAACTCTGGGCTTGGGCGCTGTCCCTCAGCTCTTCAGCTCAAGGCTAGCGCTCTACCACTTGAGCTACAGCACCACTTCTGGTTTTCCGGTGGTTTATTGGAGATAGGAGTCTCACGGTCTTCCTGCCCAGGCTGGCTTTGAACCGCGATCCTCAGATCTCAGCCTCCTGAGTAGCTAGGATTACAGGCGTGAGCCACTGGCACCCAGCTTTGGATTTTTTTTTTTCCTGAATAGAGATTTATATCGCAGGATGAAAGACACACTACAAATAACGGGAAAGTGAGCGAAAACTACTCCTCATGTTTGGCTTTTTAAAAAAAATGTGATTCTCTTGGTAATATTTACTCATCACTTATTGCTTCTCTTCCTACTTTTTTTTTTATTATCTTTAGTGGCCACAGATGTCTTTAATTCCAAAAACCTGGCCGTGCAGGCTCAGAAGAAGATCCTGGGTAAAATGGTATCCAAATCGATCGCGACCACCCTGATCGATGACACCAGCAGTGAGGTGCTGGATGAGCTCTACAGGGTGACCAAGGAGTACACCCAGAACAAGAAGGAGGCGGAGAGGGTCATCAAGAACCTCATCAAGACGGTCATCAAGCTGGCCATCCTGTACAGGAACAACCAGTTCAATCAAGACGAGCTGGCGCTGATGGAGAAATTCAAGAAGAAGGTCCATCAGCTGGCGATGACCGTGGTGAGCTTCCACCAGGTAGATTACACCTTCGACCGCCACGTGCTGTCCCGGCTGCTGAACGAGTGCCGAGAGCTGCTGCACCAGATCATCCAGCGCCACCTCACCACCAAGTCCCACGGACGGGTGAACAACGTCTTCGACCATTTCTCAGATTGCGACTTCCTGGCTGCCTTGTATAACCCCTTCGGGAAGTTTAAACCTCACCTACAGAAACTCTGCGACGGCATCAACAAAATGTTGGACGAAGAGAACATATGAGCATGTGGATTCAGACCTGACTGATTTTGTTTCCAGGACGGAGCACGGCTGATCCATGAAGGAAAGAAAAAGACAATTGTTTATCTTTTTTAAGATTACACGTGTTTCAGGAAGACTTGGTCCAATTCAACCATCGGACATTATGGATGATGCTTTTCTAGCACTCGTTTTATTGGGAGCAAAGCATGCTGTCAAAAGACTGGTCAGAATTCACCCAGAGGTGGCAGTCACGAGGAAGACAAAGATAGCTAAGAAATACGAGTCTGAGCCGGGCACTGGTGGCTTACGCCTGTCATCCTAGCTACTCAGGAGGCTGAGATCTGAGGATCGCGGTTCAAAGCCAGCCTGGGCAGGAAGACCGTGAGACTCCTATCTCCAATAAACCACCGGAAAACCGGAAATGGCGCTGTAGCTCAAGTGGTAGAGCGCTCGCCTTGAGCTGAAGAGCTGAGGGACAGCGCCCAGGCCCAGAGTTCAAGCC
>NW_012267245.1:7810342-7821623 GCF_000151885.1 Dipodomys ordii
GTGGCTCAAGTGGTAGAGCGCTAGCCTTGAGCTGAAGAGCTGAGGGACAGCGCCCAGACCCAGAGTTCAGGCCCCAGGACCGGACCCAAAAAAAAAAAAATGTCATGGTGTGTCATTTCCTTGAAATGCTTTTCCCAGGGCTTAACTTTGAAGTAATCTTGAAGGACATGCTGATGAAATCTCTCTCATTAACATCCATATCACATATGAAATAAAAAGAGGAAACCTAGATTGACCTGGATATTGGGACAATAAAGAGTAAGGAACATTATGAAAGATTTTTTAAAGCCCTTCACTTTAGAGACAAACACATCAAAATAACGTGGGACACGGTTAAAGAACATAAGATGGTGGATGTGCTCCAATGCTTAACACAGTTCTATAAATAAAGGATGTCATTTTTTTACTTAACTAATAAGGCTTTGGTGATTTCTTATTTGCTATTTTTCCTGAATAAGCCAGAGGGTGTTTTTTTTTTTTTATCTCCAGCAGTTGCTGTATTGTTTCTATATAATTTTAGATGTGCAAATGACACAAAGGTAAACATTTGCTTATATATTTTTAAAGTTCGTATTTCCTCCTAGGAAATAACAGGCCCAACCCCCAACATGAGCTATTTCCCTTGTGTGTGCCTATGGTGTGTTCTTTGGCCCTAATTTTGTCTACCTCCCAGAATACTGATACTGAAATCACAGGTCACCTGGGAATCCCCCATAAATGAAATGTCCGCCATACCCTGAGTTGCAGGTCACTTTCTCTGGGACTTTCCTGTGCTCGTCTGAGACCAGTAGCCAAGACAAAGAGTCCCTCCCTGTTTGCTGTTACGTCCTGACCCTCAGTTTTGAACGGAGAGCCACCTCACCTTCCCGAGCCGGAAGGCGAGCACTAGGTGTTCTGAGAATGACTGTATGACTCAGAATTTGTGCCTTGGGCTTTATCCCCTGTAAATGGTGCAGCTGCCTTCTTTGCCCAGCCCTTCTCTTGCGTAGAAGGGCCTGATCAGCTCTGCATCGCTGCTGTATTATTACTCTGCTCTTCACCAGACCTTGCCTGGTGGAAGTATGGATAATGGTGTGCTCATTTCCGGCTATGAGCAGGATCAACTTCACCTAGATGGCCTAGCTCGAGATCTCTCTGTCCATTTGGATCACGTTCCTGTGCTCAGTGGCTGGCAAGCAACGACATGAGGATGGTGGACGGAACCCTTCACCTCACACGGAGGGAAGCCGAGGAACACAGGTGTTTCTCCATAGCTGCACCAGACGCTGCAGAACAAGAATCTGCAGACTCCTTATGTGCGTACATCCTCCCTTGGCCACACAATGTAAATACTATGTAAATCATTATTATCCGGGGTTGTTTAAGGTATGGCGACCAAAGAAAAACACAAAACAATGCATGCTTACTGCACACTTTTTAGAACAAATTTCAACGCACAGTTGGCTGCATCTGCCGAAGCAGAACTCACAGATGGGGAAGGCCAGCTTGTGTGGAAGGAGGGAGGTCTGTGTTCTAACATGTCTCGGAATCTTCCAGAGGGGCTTCTTTGCACGACTCGGTCTCGTCTGGAAAGCACGGAGGTCATTTCCAAACCCTCCACTCACATTCTTGCCTGGGTTTCGTGTGGCAGGCAGGGAGGTGAGGTGGAGAAGGATTTGAATGCGTAGCGTAGCTAATTTTGAGCCAAGTTAAAAGCGTGGCTAGGGAACATGTGTTTTGTTTTTGCGATACAGTCTCACAATTCTTGATCCTCCTGCTTTAGGCTCTAAAGTCCCGGGGTTGACAGGTATGCCCCAGCACACCTGGCTGAATCTTTTAAGTGATTTAGAGAAATAACTGTGCTGTAATTGACTGTTAATTTTGTGCAGATAACTTTTCTGCAAAAAAGTTTGAACCCTATGAAATCCTCTTTTTTTGGTAACCACGGTAAACTAGAGAAAAGTGCTGGGTGCTGGTGGCTCACGCCTGTCATCCTAGCTACTCAGGAAACTGAGATGTGAGGATCACAGTTCAAAGCCAGCCCGGGCAGGAAAGTCTGTGGGATTTTTTAGTTTTTTGGTCCGTCATGGGGCTTGAACTCTGGGCCTGGGCACTGTCCCTGAGCTCTTCAGCTTAAGGCTAGCGCTCTACCACTTGAGCCACAGCGCCACTTCTGGCTTTTCCTGTTTATTTGGTGCTGAGGAATCAAACCCAGGGCCTCTGCATGCAAGGCAAGCGCTCGACCACTGAGCCACCTTCCTAGCCCGAATCCGTGAGATTTTTATCTCTAATTAAGCACCAGAAATTCAGAAGTGGTCCTGTGGCTCAAAGTGGTAGAGAGTGCAAAAGCTCAGGGCCAACGCCCAGGCCCTGAGTCCAACGAAAATAAAGAAAAGAAAAAATAAAGCAAAGCGTGAGCCAATAGAGCAAGAGGACGGTGGGGTTGATGCTGACCGCTTGCAGTTACGAAGTGGAGATTGAGTCAGGGACAGTGAGAGCATGGAGGCAGGCATCTGCTGTACCACATAGATCTCATGTGTCACAGCCACAAACTACTTCCAGGTAAGTAAAGTATAAGTAAAAGCGGCTCTAAAAACATCACCTCCAGAAGGAGCGGACATTGTGCATTCAAAGTGAACTTTCAAATAGCGACGCTCTACACAGAATTTAGATCATTGTAGGTCTAGCTGTTCTCGGAAGATCTGGGTCTTATTTTACACAAAGGCATTTTTTCCAAGTTTTCAACGTGGCTTCTATTTGAGGGCGCATTGTGGCTCAGATTTCTGTCTCCTGTGGAACTTCAGGGCAAGGTGCTTACAATTACGCTGTCTTTGAACCTGGCCTGGTAACGTACAGAGGCCCCTCCCCCACGGCGGCCGGGTGGCACCGACGCAGAGCTTCGACTTTCATCCCAGCTTTGAAGACGGAGACAATTTCAGCAAAAGAGGTAAAAAAAAAATAGCTTTGTCTTTTCCTGATTATTACACTTGTCATGTATGATTCAACGTTAACTTACAAGAAAGCATGTGTTACAAGCTAACGATAGAAATATTACCCTTGCTGTTTTATGAAACAGTACCTCACTCACAATTATAAAGCTCTTTTTCTCCTATAGTAAAGTACACATTAAAATAAAAACAAGTCAGCACCAGTGGCTCATGCCTGCAATATTACCTACTGGGGAGGCTGAGCCTAGAAGATTGCATTTGGGAGCTATTCTAGTCAGAAAGTTCAAGAGATGCCATCTCCAAAATAGTCAGCAAAAAGCCAGGCTTGGAGACACAACCCAGGTGGTAGAGCACCTGTTGTGAGCAAGCAAGCCTAGCTAGAGCATGAAGCCCTGAGTTCAAACCCCAGTGCCAGCAGAAATAGACTGAAAAATTAGAAAGCCACCTAATCAACTTTCTGATGTATTTCTGACCCCACCAAAGGTGGGGTCCCTATCTACCAAGTCAGCTTCATTTTTTCTGGGAATTTTAACGTATCCTTGAGATACATGCTAAGATATCATTTCACATGACAGTCCTCGGGCTGGGAAGGTGGCTTACGGGTAGAGCGCTCGCCTGGCATGCATGAAGCCCTGGGTACCGCATACACAGAAAACACCGGAAGTGGCGCTGTGGCTCAAGTGGTAGAGCAAAAGAAGATCAGTGACAATGCCCAGGCTCCAAGTTCAAGGCCCAGGTCTGGCAAAACACAAACAAAAAAAGCACATTACAGTCCTGATAGACAGAGCATAAAAGATGAATGAGTTTACCCACAGGCTGAAAACGTACCATAAAAAAAGTTAACTGCTACTTGACTGAAGGAAATTAAGACATACTAATGAAGTAAACTGAACTTACTCATTAGAATTATAATACTTAACGTTTCCACATTTACAGTATCTCAATTAACCAGATTTTGCAGTGTTTTACTCCACTTGGTATTCTATTTCTGGACATGAGTCTTCTCATCGGTTAAACTCATGGCAGGTTTTAGAACCCAGAGCTGGTTATGACATACTTATCCTATCTCTGAAGTAATCTGTTGTTCAGGTAAAAACAGTGGAAACCTCCTAGTTAAAATACTGAGATAATAAACACAAAAAATGAGTCAAAGTTTTTGTTTTCAAGGAGCTACAATGGGAAAATCCAAAGATGATAGATAGATAGATGATAGATAGATAGATGGATAGATAGATAGATGATAGATAGATGATGATAGATGATAGATAGATAGATACATAGATAGATAGAGTGATAGATAAATGATAGATAGATAGATAGATGATAGATAGATGATAGATAGATGATAGATATAGATATGTATATGTATGTATGTATCAGCTCCGGGGTTGTATTTCAGTCCCACGGAAGTGGTGTCTGCTCAGGCTCTTGGAGTTGACTCTTACTCAAGGAGAGAATATGTGATTTTTTGAAAGCGCGTGTTTTGATTGGTAAGATGGTCTAGGACAATGCCTTCTCTGTACTTGGCCATTTCCACTTAAAAGCTTACAGATGGACTGAAGCAGTTGTTTAAACTGCCTAACGTGGCGTGTAAACACAGGCAAGAAGGCCTGGGTGTGGCTCTGAGTCCTACCCAGTGTGAGGTCCGGAATTCAAACCCAGGATTGCCAAAGTAAGCAAACCAAAACAACAACAACAACAACCAACCCACACCAGCCATGTCAGCAGAAACTTGACTGTGGCATTTCTGTCCTTTGAACGGGTCGCGCGGTCTGTAGGGAAGGAAGGCTCACACTGAAGAGTGGAGTAGTCACCTTCATTTAAAACACGCTCACGTGCTGCTTTCTTTCTTTCTTTCTTTTCACTTCTAGCATACAACGCCATGTGCAACCAAGGTGCTAAGGCGGTGCTAACATCTTCATCCAACCAAAACCAGCTTCCGTCTTAGCAGCTGCTGGCTCCCGCCAACAAGGGCTGAGATCGGGTCCCACACATCCTGGGTTTAAGAAAGGGGATTGGCTGGGTCCCACTGCCTCACCCTCACCCTCTGACGGCGCTGGCCTCTCCCTGAGCTCCTCAGGGTAAGCTGAGCGCCTCCGTCTCTGCCAGCCTTCCTTCCCTTGCTTTCCACCATGGTTCTTCTTTTAATCCCAGAAGGACACCGAGTGAGCGTGGCGAAAGTGGATGACAGACGCTCGCCACATCGCTGTGGATTCACAAGCCCCAGCCCTGGCTTAGCCGTTCCCGAGTGAGATCTGGTTTGTGTCCATCGATTACATCCATTATGGCCACAACCTAAGACCTGTGGCCTTACGTTGGCAATGGTAGTCTGGCCCGGGTTTGGGGATTGTCCTAGCTCGTAATGTAGCCTGAAGCTCAGGTAAGAATACACATAATTGAGTCTAAAGACTTAAAAGACATATCAGCATTTGTTTGTTTGTGGTCGTTGACATTTGTGGCTAAAATCTCCTGTGTGTGTGCCATGAACCTCCCCGGAGTTCGACCTGTTACCGCTGCTCTCTCTGTGTGCTGATGTCACCGGTGATACGCAGCTGGAAATGCTCTGACCAATCAGAGCATTTCATCTGCCTCATTGCAGAGACAGATAACGCAGCCACGCGCCCAAGGTGGGCCGTGGCACCGTGCTGCAGCACTGCACGGAACTTCCATGCTTAGCACGGGCAGGAGGGCCTGGGATCTGACCGTTCAGAGAGGGCATCTTAGTTGCTCCAAATGTCACAGATCATCAAGGCTCATGAAAGGATCTGGTTTAATATTAAATGCCCAGCACACCATCTCTAGTCCACGGCTCAATGAAAAGGAGGTATCACGTCAGTGGTGCGTGGAAGCTTTCCCTTCGGAGTGGGTGGTGAGGGCAGTCTTGCCATCTGGAGTCAGAAATAAAGGAAAAGCAGACGCCCAGGCAGAGGCCCTGGTGTGTTGAATCTTTCGTTTACGGCTTGGGTAATCGATAGGCAAAGGAGCCCCACATCCTTGCTGCCGTGGTCTAGTTCCAGGGGTGATTCTCTTGCTCAGTTTAAGGCTGTGATAAGTTGTCAGTAATAGTCTTTCAGCCACATTTTACCTTCGACACACTTAAAAAAAAAAAAAAAGGAAGAAACCAACCCGATTCAGATCAGAAAACCGAACTCAGATGATGTGTCCAGCAGTCAGCCAAGTCTCCTTGTGGAGTACCTGTTTCCATCAGGTAGAAAATTTATAGCCGGGCGCCGGCGGCTCCCGCCTGTCATCCCAGCTACTCAGGAGGCTGAGAGCTGAAGGTCGAGGTTCAAAGCCAGCCCAGAAAGGAAAGAGCCTGAAGAATACATGGCTGGCAAATTATGAGCTGGGTGACAGCCTGGGGTGTTGCTCCTTTATTGATCGCCCCCTTGTCTGTGCACCTCAAGTCCAGCGGGAGACACGTCCTTCACCTCCGTCTTCCAGATCCCCGGCTGGCAGTGGGAGTTTCCAGGGGTCATCTACAGGTGATGGGAAGGACTGAATCACTGAGGAAGGAAGATGTCTGTCCTGTGTGGTTGGAGAAGATGGCTCTTTGTGGGGGGACAGTCCCGTCTCCCTAATGAATTGCTTGGTAATTGATTTAATTACATGCAATTAATAGGAGAACCAGATGGGAGTGAGAGGTAATTACATTTATTTGTTTAATGATATTGCTCAGAGGGAGAAATGTTTACCTGAAACGCGAGTCCTTAATAACATGCCTCGTCCCACGGCAAATTAAAAACGGAGGTAATGCACACTCTCTGCCATTCCTTGGGACTTGAAAGCTTTCTCTGTTACCTTCATGGCAATTATCTGAGATCCACACGGCCGGGCACTGTCCTGGCTTGTCTCCTCCAGACTTGTGATGTGGGCGTCTGACGTGGTGGCCGTGGTGGTGAAGAAGGAGGCGGGCTGAGACTGAGCAGTGTGGTGGGTACGAGCAGCCCCAGCACCAGCGGGGCCGGCTCCCCGCACGGCTCCCGGGTCTCGTTCAGATCTAGGATTATGGGCCCTGGGCTCTCCTCCTCCCTCTCCCTTTCTGTGCTGGTTTGGGATGTGGGCATTCGCTCCAACCTGGGCTCCTATCAACGATGTTCCACCTGTATCAAAGGCCCAGACCAACGAGTTTCCCAAGCTCAAAGCAAACCCTTCTCGACTTCACAAGTCACCTGTGTCCGGAAGGCTGTGACAGTCTGAAGCAGACCGATACGGTGACTGCCGAGGTGGTTCGTCTGGCTTGTCCGTTGCCTGGAGGCCTCCATCTTCTTTTCCTGAAGCTTCTATGATAGATCTCGATGGAGCAACTCCTCAGCCTGGGTACAAGGCCTGCGTGCCTCCCAGGAATCCCCGAGCTGTGTGGTCCAGCTGTAAAATCACTTCATAACCGGCATTTAGAGCCTGTTTTGGCTGAAAAGCACTGAGTCCTTTCCTGGCCCATGACTTAAGTGGAAGCAGGAGACAGCGTTTGCGCCCAGCCTCCGTTTCCCCCCAGCAGTGTCCGCAGCCACCTTGGGGTCCAGGAAGGACAGGACTGGTGGATGACATCTGTATCACGACCGGCAACACCCGAGGAATGGAGCGGCAGGGCCGCCCTGCGAGGGGCCAGCTCTCTGGAGCGGGAGGGGGTCTCTCCTGGGAGTCAGGCTGCTGCCCTCCCTGATGTCCACAATGACGTCTGTGGACCCCTCAGTCATGGTCCCCAGACCACACGTTGCTGCCTTCCCTGTACCTCTACCCCAGCCCTTCATCTGTCTAAACCTTCAGCTGATGGCCGAATCCCAGAGGTGGGCCGGGGCACCTGCTGGGCCTCTTCCCACCATGTAACCAATCTCTCTTCTCTGTCCTTGTCATCATGGCTGTTTTCATTTGGACAGACCTGAGATATGGAGCCCTGGGAGCTGGGCCTGTGGCCTGGGCCTCCCGGCTCTGTATGGATGCTCGTGGGTCAGAGCTGGGAGGCAGGCTGTGTTCCTGCACACCGTGTTCCACACGCTGCACTCCTACACACTGTGTTCTACATGCTGTATTCTACACGCCGTGTTCCACACACCGTGTTCCACACGCTGCACTCCTACACAATGTGTTCTACACGCTGCATTCCTACATGCTGTGTTCCACATGCCGTATTCCTACACGCCATGTTCCACACACTGTGTTCTATATGCTGCATTCCACATGCTGTATTCTACATGCTGTATTCCTACACTCCATGTTCTGCATGCTGCATTCCACATGCCATGTTCCACACGCTGCATTCCTACACAACGTGTTCCACACGCTGCATTCCTACACAACATGTTCGACATGCTGTATTCCTACACGATTGTGTTCTACATGCTATATTCCTACACGCCATGTTCTACACGCTGCATTCCTACACAGTGTTCCACATCCTGTATTCCTACACGCCATGTTCCACACGCTGTATTCCTATACACTGTGTTCTACACGCTGCATTCCTACATGCCGTGTTCTATACTCTGTATTCCTACACGCCGTGTTCTACATGCTGTGTTCCACATGCTGCATTCAATGCCGTGTTCCACATGCTGTGTTCCACTTTGAGTCACGTACTTCCTGCTTTTCCCCATCCTCGTTTGGAAACTTCTGGTGACTCTATGTACACCATAAGCTCTGGCTGAGATACAAGACATTGTATGTCAGTTTTCACCACTGTAATCGGTCACTACTCTGTTTACCCTCCATATGTATGTGGCTGCCACTTCTGCCTGTAATATCTGACTTAACTGTGTGGAGGAAGACGTCCTACTCAGTTCTGTGAACCATTGACGGTAACTAATATGAAAAACAGAAGATAAGTGGCGCTGTAGCTCAAGTGGTAGAGCGCTCTCCTTGAGCTGAAGAGCTGAGGGACAGCGCCCAGGCCCAGAGTTCAAGCCCCACGACAGACAAAAAAAAAACAAACAGAAGATAGCCAAATGCCCCTGTGATCATGAGACCCCATGCGCATGTTGGGCTGCCTTAGGGACTTCCCAGGTACAAAGGGCACAGGACGGACTGGGGATTTCTATTGATGTCACTCAAGAAACACATTTTCCAGGCTCTCCATCTGACCTCTCTCTGCTTCCTGAGGGCTCACTGGGGCCACTCAAAATTATTTCTGGATCTCTATACCATCTTGTTGCTTTGATGGTAACTTCATTCAAGGAGCATTTGAAGGGTTAAACACAGCCAATATTCCTTTGAACCAGGGTCCTGGGCTCTGAGGGCAAATTAGAGTGGAGACAGCACTGAGGGTTCCTTTGAAACTTGAGACAGGACCCCCTCCCGCCCCCGTCGGGGGGGGGGAGTCAGCCTGGGCCTGCAGAGGGAGAAATAAGCCTTTCCAAGCTTACTTTTACAGTCAGCTTTTCTCTCTGGTTTATTAGAAAGAGAAAAGGGGCTGGGCACATAGCTCAGTGGTACAACCCTGGGCTATCATGTGGAAGGCCCCGGGTTCGACCCCTAACACCAGGAAAGTAAAGTGGAGAAGAGGATGGGGGAGACACAAAGGACCAAGCTCTTGGCATTCTCCAGAGCGCACAGATTTGTGTACAACTAGCGTGAAACCCGGCTGCGCCGCGAGACATTTCTGTGGCTCTTCACTCCCTCTTGTGGTGAGGTGGTGTCACCACGCTCTGACTTGTGTAGACCACGTTGGCGTGATGTCAGGCAGAAGTCAAGCACAAGATTCCCTCTTCCAGGAGGGATAGATGGTGTGAATTTTATATAAATGAGATTGTAAGTAACTATATAAATAATTGAAATTTTACTCTTGAAGTGGGACCTGAATTCATATATACAATCACAGGGCCACGACGCGTGTAGTATTTCTGGAATTGTTATGTTGTAGATGGTATTCTTGTTCTTCCCGGCAGTGGCAAAGAGGGCCGGGGCAGGCGCTCCAGCACCAGAGGCCCCTTTAGGAGTCCCAGTCAGGATAAGAGTTCTAAGAAAGCATGCCCATTTGTCTATTAGTTGATTGATTAGAAGCTATTATGGTTATATTAAAAGATACTGGCCAGGCGCTGGTGGCTCACGCCTGTCATCCTAACTACTCAGGAGGCTGAGATCTGAGGATTGCAGTTCAAACCCAGCCCGGGCAGGAAAGTCCCTGAGACTCATCTCCAATAAACCACTAGAAAACCAGAAGTGGCGCTGTGGCTCAAGTAGTAGAGTGCTTGCCTTGAGCTGAAGAGCTGAAGGACAGCACCCAGGCCCAGAGTTCAAGCCCCACAATGGACAAAAAAAAGAAAGAAAAAAAAAGATACTGGACAGTGATCCATCTTGGTTAGATCTAGAGAATAAAAGGAAGCAGGAGATAGATTGGTTTTTCAGTGTTTTTCCCCTGAAGTAGCATGCTGATGTTCATATCGATTCACACAAAACATGTCACTTAAGCAACTACAAACCATTATTGAGAGGCAAGTGACTGTTTTCAGTTTAACAGAGTCAAGAACTATATTGGGCATATGGGTGATGATTCTGTATATATTGTGGATATGAATTATTTCTAATAAAATTGGATTATCACAAAGAAAGAAAGTGGACCACAAGTAGCTTCAGTGTTTTACAAGAGAAAAGAGCAGACTGGGAATTTCAGAGTACGTTGTGCATTGCTTTGGGTCATTCTCCATAGGTAGAGCTGGGAGTGTTTTTAAGGGCCTTTCCTGGGCCCCCTGAATCACTTTGTATCTGAGCCCCTTGATGTAGCCACTCTCTGCTGAAGTCACTTTGCAAACTGGTCGAGGTTATAGCTGGTTTGGAAACTAAATTCTGAGCTGCTGCTGCGCCTAATCCTTTCTCCGCTCCTCCTGCTCCTTCCAGGGTTTGGCCACAACCCCGAGGTACGTTTGCATAGCACGCTCCTTCCATGTCGGATTAAGTTTGACAACTGTATTTATGGCCTTGGTTCAGTCAAGTCCTATTTATTTTGGCACTCACTTTTTTTTTTTTTTGACGTTGTAGGTCGTGGGGCCTGCACTCTGGGCCTGGGCTCTGTCTCTCAGCTCTTCAGCTCAAGGCAAACACTCTACCACTTGAGCCACAGCACCATCCCCAGCTTTTTCTTTGTATGTGGTGCTGAGGAATCGAACCCAGGGCCTCATGCATGTGAGGTAAGCACTACCGCTGAGCCACCTTCCCAGCCCCATGGCTGTTCTTGATCTTGCTCACCCGGTTCCTCTCAGCTATGGTCTGTCAGTGGCTGGAAACTGATCTTGAGACTGGCTCCCTGGTCATGTCTGACAGACCCTAAATCCTGACTTGGGCCTTGGGCTGGATGTATCTCTCCTAGATTACAACAGGGTTGATTTTGTGCTTAAATTCCACACAGTCGGAGTGATATGTAG
>NW_012267245.1:7823217-7829467 GCF_000151885.1 Dipodomys ordii
CACGCGCACGCGCAGTGTGGTACGCGGCCCGGCCCCGCTCACCTTTCGCACAGTCGCAGGCCTGGGCCGCCAGCGCCATCCCCAGTGCTGCTGTGCAACACCTCGGAAGGAAAACCAGGCTCTCAGCGGCCTCCGCCTGCCTGCCTGCTCCTTTTGAGTCTATTTGCTTTTCTCGTGTTTGGTTTTTTTAACAATTTTTTTTATTATGTCTAAGTAGTTGTGCAAAGAAGTTCCCATGCTGCAAAACAGTACATTGTCCCCCACCGCTCCCCACCCACCCCTTCTCCCACTCTGCTTTTCTTTTTTAAATTGAGATCAGGGGATTACATATATTTCACATATTTCACAGTACCTGGCTGTCCCTTTTTAAAGTTCATGCAAATTCATCCACCAGTGGAACGCAGTTCACTGTTGCTGGAGAAGAGGGTGGAATCAAGGTTGAACCAATAACAGACTCCTGAAGATTCTCTTACTGTAGTGGAATTAGTGCTTACTGGCTGCTTGAGCTGGGGGGAACTGAACCGTGCTGACATCTCAACTTTGTGATTGTCTTGCTTTTGAATTAGGACTAGGCCGAGCCTATGCACTGGCTTTTGCAGAAAGAGGAGCCTCCGTTGTTGGTGAGTTGATGTGTTTTTGTTTTTTAATTAGTAGTTATTGTCTTTCTAATAAGTCAGAGGTTGAAATTTACTTAAGGTTGAAGTTACTGTTTAGAATATGGTAGTTTCACAGAATTTCTCACAGCACTGATGTTGAAGTGCAGTGCTGTATGGAGAGAACTTCTTGCTTTTGTGTTTGGTCATAAGGGTTTGAAATAGGAGACTTACATGCTCATGTAAGGTCAAGAGAAATCCTGTGAATATGCCGGTAAAGGTAAAAAATGATTGAATTGTAGGACTGAGGTTTGGAATCAGGGAATCAAATATGGATTGTCAATCAAAAGTTTTTGATTGAAAGCACAAATGTAGCTGGGCGCTGGTGGCTCATGCCTGTGATCCTAGCTACTCAGAACACTGAGGAGCTTCATGGGCTGAAGCCAGCTCAGGATGACATCCGTGAGATTCTTCGTCAGTTAACCAGCAAAGAGTTGGAAGTGGAGGTGTGTCTCAAATGATAGAACACTACCCTTGAGTGAAAAAGCTAAGGGCCAGAGCAGAGCCCAAGCCCTGATTTCAAGCCGCAGTATGGTCATGCATGTATGTGTGCGTGTGCACACACACACACACACACACACACACAGAGCTGGAGAGCATGCCTCAAGGGATTGAATGCTTGCCTAGCAAGAATTCAGACTAGTGACAGGAGCTATTACTGTTTTTATTTTTTTAAATGTTACTGTTTGGTTCTTAATACCTTCAGTCTTGTAATTTTCAACTTTCAGATCCTTTCTAATAAGTTTTAAAGTAAAAGAATCTTGTTTTTTTTCTGTCTCCGAAAGGACTTAGAGTATTGTTTTATGCAAGGAAAGTGTCTTTTGCTCATTCTTTTACTGTTGACATATTTCTTTTGGGGGCTGGGTCTGGTATATCTGAGATTATTTGAGTAAATAATGCCTGTTTCATAGAGGCGCAGGGCAGCTAGGCGTGGCAGTGCCCTGTGGCCCTGGTCCTCAGGAGACTGAGGCAGCAGGTCAAGGCCAGCCTGACATACAGGGTGAGACCCCCATCTGGGTAAACAGAAACAATCCCCAAAAGGCTACAGCAGCAGTGTGTGTCTGCGGATCCACTTTTCTTTTTCTATTGCCTTTGCATTTGTTACATTCACAGGAGCAGTGTTTGAGTGCAGGAAAACATAACATTCAGCCTGGGGCCAGGGGCGCACTCCTAATAAGGATTCTGATTGGAAGCCAGCCTGGACAGATACAGCAGAGAAACTCTTATCTCCATTTAACCAACCAAAAGCTGTTATTGGAGGCTGTGCTCACGTGGAAGAGTGTAGCCTTGAGCAGAAAAGCTGAGCAAGGGTGCAAAGTCCTGAGTTCAAGTCCAGTATTAGCACACACACACACACACACACACACAAAGAAAAAGGAAAGATAAAACTTGGATGATAATGTGCCTTATTGCAGTAAGTCCTGGCCAAAAGTCCAAGGAAACAGAAGTAAAATATTTGCTAAGTTTGGCTAAAGAGCTAGATTAGGTTTGGTGTTAAAGGTTGGGATTCAGTCTTTGTGAAACTGCAGAATTTATTTATTTGCCTTAGCTTCCCAAGTGCTGGGATTAGGTTAACACTGTTAAGAGCAAACTTTGTGGAGGCACTGAATTCAAGAACTGGATGTACCTGCTCCCCAGTGTCCCTGAGTTTCTGTTCATGTAGCGGCAGACCATCTCTGAACTAGACAGCAGGGCGTCCTCGGCCAGTGTTGCACAGTGCTTTGCTTGTAGTCACCGGAGTGTGCTGCCTGATTGTGTTACGCTCGCCCACCGGAGGAGGGAGGTATCAGGAAAGCATGCAGACTCCAGCTTGCTTGGGTGAGCCGTGTAAGCGTGCACACATCCCCAGTGGGCTGGTCCCAGCTCACCGGACGAGCCCGTGGACTCGCTCTGGAACAGCTGCTCCCTGTCAGCCTGTTAAAAACCCAGTGTGAAGCTCAGTTAGTTAATAGACTCGGCATCAGTTGGGTTTGTTCATCTGAGCAATCAATAGCAAATGCGTTTTATATAGCAAGGTCTGTTCTGGGTGCTTGGAAATCATTGGGATCAGATTGGGTCCTTCTCTCTTTCTTTTTTTCTGGAGATGTTGTCTTTCTGTCTATCCCAGGCTGGCCTTGAACCAGAGATTCTCCTGCCTCGGCCTCCCAAGTACCAGTACTGCCATGTCTTGTAGTCCAAGTAGTCTAGCAGTTTAGTAGTCAGTGTGTATGTTCTGGTAGGAGAGCAGTGGAGAAGCAGTAAGTAATAAATAATAAATGTAATAAACAACGGTGGGCGCTACAGAGGGAGACATTGGGGTGATGGGGCAGAGTGTACTGAAAGATGACTGCTGAGTAGAGACCATCAGAGAGTGGAGGAGTGTGTGTGTGTGTGTGCACAGCTCCCGAGGGTGTGTGTGTGCACAGCTCCCGAGGGTGTGTGTGTGTGTGTGTACACAGCTCCCGAGGGTGTATGTGTGTGTGTGCGCACAGCTCCCGAGGGTGTATGTGTGTGTGTGTGCACAGCTCCCGAGGGTGTGTGTGTGTGTGTGTGTACACAGCTCCCGAGGGTGTGTGTGTGTGTGTGCGCACAGCTCCCGAGGGTGTATGTGTGTGTGTGTGCACAGCTCCCAAGGGTGTGTGTGTGTGTACACAGCTCCTGAGGGTGTGTGTGTACACAGCTCCTGAGGGTGTGTGTGTGTGCACAGCTCCCGAGGGTGTAGGTGTGTGTGTGTGCACAGCTCCCAAGGGTGTGTGTGTACACAGCTCCCGAGGGTGTGTGTGTGTGTGTGTGTGCACAGCTCCCGAGTGTGCGAGTGTGTGTGTATTTGCGTATGTGTGCGTGCGCCCAGCTCCTGAGGGGGCCGCTGCCCCTGGGCCGTGGCAGCCGGTGTGACTAGTGTGGCTAGACTGGTTGCTGTCACTGGACCAGGACGGGGAGGGGTGGGAGGTTGCAGGCCGCGGCCTGTCACCTGCGGTGTGTGGGCAGCTCTCGGAGGATGGAGCCAGCATGACCTGACTAAACATTTGGTGGAGTATTGCGGGTGCTTTAGGGAATAAGGAGTGGAAATGTGGATGAGGTTTGGGCACCCTTTGGCTTATTACATTATTACATTACTGGTTCACTTTGTGCATTGCATAACTTTTTATTAAAAAGGAGCAGAAGCAAAGAGGCCCTCAGAGGTTATTGCAGCATCCTGGCATGGCTGGGCGTGGTTTGTGTGTCCTACAAGGCTTCAGGTGTGTGTGCAGCAAGCGTGTGGAAACCTACTCTGATCTGGAGCCTCCTGTGATAATCAGGACAGGCCTCCTCGGGAGAGCGAGGGCAGTGGGGAGCGTCCAGAAAGACACAGGTGCTCTGCCATCCGTGTGTGGCCTCCTGCCCTGCTAGCAGAGGCGACGCTGTGTCTCAGTCTTGCGCCATTATTAAAACAAATCATGGTGAAGATGCTGTACAGGGGTCACAGCACACGAGTCGGGTAACGAGTGCATTTCCTGTCTCCCACTATCCCTCCCCTCCCCCAAGTTGCAAAGATGGTTTCCAACAGTGTCCTGTGGGTGTCATTGTGGCAATGGGTCATCCTGTGTCCTTGCTTCAGTGTTTTGCTACTCCCCTTCCCCTCCCCAAATTAGAAAAATGTATATACAAGATGCAGGGCACCAGAATCAAGTACAGTGACAACAGGGGATCTACCATAGGAGGAAGAGCATACAAAAGGAACTAAAGAAATCACTTAGAACATTAAAAACAACAACAAAGAAAAACCTCGCGTCTCTATCTTGAGGTTCATTTTGCTTAGCATCATCTTACATGGTCATAGGTACATAGCTTTTGAGCTTTTCTGCTCATCTGATAAGATTATTCTAGACATATACTAGTTATTGCGAATAAAGGGAACCATGGGACCTATGTTTCTTTGGGCTTGGCTTACTTCACTTAATACGATTTTTTCCAAGTCTTTCCATTTCCTAACAAATGTATATATATATTGTATATGTTATACATTGTATATATTATACATTGTATATATACACCACATTTTCTTGATCCACTCATCTGCTGAGGGGCATCTGGGTTGGTTCCATATCTTAGTTATGGAGAATAATGCTGTGATAAACATGGTTGTGCTGGTAGCTTTATCAACCTTACACCTTGTGAACCATGACCCAAATAAACTTTATAAAGTTTCCTACCTCAGCAATTTCTTTTTCTTTTTCTTTTTTTTTTTTTTTTTTTTGGTCCGGTCGTGGGGCCTGAACTCTGGGCCTGGGCGCTGTCCCTCAGCTCTTCAGCTCAAGGCTAGTGCTCTACCACTTGAGCCACAGCGCCACTTCCAGCTTTTTTCTTTTTGCTTATGTGGTGCTGAGGAATCGAACCCAGGGCCTCATGCATGCAAGGCAAGTGCTCTACCACTAAGCCACCTTCCCAGCCCTGGGCAATTTCTTATGGTAATGAGAAATGGGCTGTATGTAAGCTCACAACTGAGGTGGTAGCGGTTTGGACAAGGTGATAGAGATGGGTGAGTGTAGAGAGGTCAAATTGTGGATGTATTTTGAAGATAGACATGGGGAGACCTGTTGATACTTTGTATGTGGGTTGTAAGGAAAAGAAAAATAAAGGAGAATTCCCAGAGTTTTGTGTGAGTGCCATTTCATAAGGTAGGAAGGCGTGAAGGAGGAACAGAGGGGCAGAGAATAGACTTTCAGCTAGAGACATTAAGTAGGCATAAGATACAGACCTCTGAGAACGGGGAGGGAGGTTGTCTGTCTGTCTTCTGTCTCCTGTCTCCACTTCTGCTCCGCATCCTTGACAGTCCAGTCACCCACCACCAGAGCAGCACATTCAGTACATTTTAGACTTTGTTTTAATAAAATTATTAGTGCTCTGTTAGTAGTTGAAAATCATGCTATTTTTTTATTTTTCGTCATTACTGTAAACATCATTTTTTGTTTCTTGCACTGGGGCTTGAACTCTGGGCCTGGGCACTCTTCCTGAGCTGCTTTTGCTCAAGGCTAGCACTCTGCCACTTAGCACCAGTTGTAGCTTTTGCTGCTGTGATTTAACTGGAGATATGAGTCTTACAGACTTTCCTGCTTGGGCTGGCTTTGAACTGCAGTCCTTAGATCTCAGCCTTCTGAGTAGCGATAACAGGCGTGAGCCACTGGTGTCTTGCTCAGATTTTGTTGATTCAGATAGCAAGAATGTTTAAAGTGAGATCTGTCCTCTAAACAAAACCTTAGAACACAGTAGTGTTAGATGCTCGGTATATGTAATGGATCTACAACTTACTCTTAAGTGATTGGAACTTACAACCATTACTGTCATTTCAAATCTCTCTCTAGTTTCTGGCAAGCACATTCTGTTGTTTTTTGTTTTGGCCAGTCCTGGGGCTTGAACTCAGGGCCTGGGCACTGTCCCTGAGCTTCTTTTGCTCAAGTCCAGTGCTCTACCACTTAAGCCACAATGTCAGTGGCTTTTTCTTTTTTCTTTCTTTTTTTTTATTGTAAAGATACTATACAGAGGGTTACAGTTACATGAGTGAGGTAATGAGTACACTTCCTTTTGAACATTGAACATTGTTACCCCCTCCATTGTTTTCCCCCTATCATCCCCTCCTT
>NW_012267245.1:7836142-7907348 GCF_000151885.1 Dipodomys ordii
GTTGTTGCAATCCGAGTTCAGTTGGGGTGGTTGCGGGCTGGGCTGGGCGGTGGTGGTGGCTCTGTGTGATTCTTTTCTGTCTCTGCCTCTATCGGAGCTGTCGGGTCCACAGTGTCCACGCTCAGGCGGCTTCTTCGCGGGTTGTAGAGATCCGGTGGGTCTGATGCCGGAGCCTCAGGCAGCTTCTGCGCGGGTGATCTGCAGGCGGCCCCCTGTGCCTCTGGGGTTCCGGCAGCCCCTGCCGGGCCGGCTGGCCGGCGGCTTGGCACACTGCTGTGGGGCCAGTAAAGGTTGGGGGAGGGGTCTTCGTTCTTCTCTGTTCTGAAATTCTTCTTTTCCTCTCTTTCTTTTTTTGTTATTTTCCACCTCCGGTTTTTCTCTTGAGTGTTCGTCTTTTTGTTGTTGTCAGTCTCTTGGGGAGATTAAGCGTTGGAACTCGAACTTTCTTTTTGGTTGGGGAGAGCTGTGGCGTTTCCCTACTGCCCCGTCGCCATCTTGGTCCCCCCTCTCAGTGGCTTTTTCTGTGTATGTGGTATTGAGGAATCGAACCAAGAGCTTCATGCATGCGAGGCAAGCTCTCTACCACTGAACCACATTCCCAGCCCCACAGTCTGTTTTGAATCTGAGTTTGACTATTTCAGATACTCTGCAGGATGAAATTCTGCAGCCTTTCTCTTTTGTGACTATTTTGTTTCACTCAGCAGGGTGTGTGTGTGTGTGTGTGTGTGTGTGTGTGTGTGTGTGTGTGTGTACACACCAGTACTGAGGCTTGAACTCGGAACTTCAAGCTCTCCCTTGGCTTTTGCATTCAAAACTGTTGCTGTACCACTGCAGGCAAACCTCTACTGGCTTTTTGCTGGTTAGAGATGAGAGTCTTAGGGACTTTTCTGTCCAGGCTGCTTAGATCTCAGCCTCCTGAGCAGCTAGGATTACAGTGTCTCCACCAGTGGCCAGCACCTTCCAGGTTATCTTTACTCATTTTTTCTTCCGGTGGTGGACATTTAGTCTATTTCTGCATTGTAAATGCAGAAATATATTTGCTGTATGTGGTGAATAGGTTCTGCAGGGAGTGCGAATGCTAATGTTGCTTCCATATTTGAAGGCTTCGTTTTTCTAATTTTTGTTTTTTTTGGGTTAGCATCTGAAGTCCAGTTGCTGGATCATAGTTTTAGTTCGTAATTCGTATCAGTTGTACAAATGCATGGGTTTCGGGGTGCTGTTCCCACCCGTGCACACCATGTGTAGTCACATCCAGCCTTAGGGTTTGCACCCCGGCCACGCTCTCTCCAGGAATCACTATTCTGTCTTCAGGTTCTGCATTTAGTCCCTAGCACAAGAAATGTCTCTGTTTTCTTGCTTTGTGTCTTTTTATTAAAAGGTTTTCAATTTTTTTTTTCTTTCTCAAAAAGTGCCTTGAGTCATGTCTCTTTCTTCCAAAGGAGGAAAAGTGTTGCAAGTTTAAAATTCTCTCCAGGACCCTGCGTTTAAATATTCTGTTATTTATACAGGGTTCAGAAATGAAGAGGTGTATTGTCTGAATACATATGTGATCTAAAAGGTGGGGACAGGAGCAGAGGGAATTGGGCAGAGGATTGAAGAAATATACTACTAAATATTAATTTTTAACAAATTTGGAATGTCTAGAGATACATTGTTGTTTGTTTTCCCTTTGCAGTGAATGACTTGGGAGGTGATTTCAAGGGAGTTGGTAAAGGCTCCTTGGCTGCAGACAAGGTTGTTGAAGAGATACGAAGGAAGGGTGGAAAGGCCGTGCCCAACTATGGTATGCTATCAGTGCCGTTCTCATCAGTAAGCAGTTACAGATAGGGCTCTTTTCTAAAAGTCTGGTTATTTACGCTAGTTCTCCAGTAGGCAGCGTTTGTTTTTGCTTTTGTTTTGTTTTTGTTGGGCCTGGGCGCTGTCCCTCAGCTCTTCAGCTCAAGGCTAGTGCTCTACCACCTAAGCCACAGTACCACTTCTGTTTTTCTGGTGGTTTATTGGAGGTAAGTCTCATGGACTTTCTTGCCCGGGCTGGCTTTGAACTGTGATCCTCAGATCTCAGCCTCTTGAGTAGCTAGGATGCCCAGCTTGCAGTTGTTTTTTTTTGTTTGTTTGTTTCAACCAAAGACAGGCAGTGAGTACAATTCTTCTTGGACACTGTCAGCCCTTCCTTCACTTTTCCCATTTTTTCCCCGGTGTCCCTGTCCACAGGTTGCATAGTTTATTTTCTACGTCGTGCATACTAAACACCATGACTGCATGTGTACTTCTTCCTGCCTTCGTTTCCTGACCCCCACTTGTCCTTCCTAGCCTGTGCTCGGACCGAGAGCCTAGAACTGATTTGTGAGGAACAGTAACGCACGTGTGACACTGATTTCTTTTCCCTGCAGACTCGGTGGAAGCTGGAGAGAAGATTGTGAAGACGGCCCTGGATGCATTTGGGAGAATAGGTGAGGATGGGTCTCATTGGCTGGCCCATCACCTGCCACCTTCCCAACGCACCAGTTTACATTTGTTTACTAAGCATAGCACTCTTTCTTGATCATCACAGTATGGATTTGTTTTATAGTTTTATTTATCCTACCTTATTTCCATAAAGAACTTGAGGTGACAGTGTTACAGTCAGTTACATGTGTATAACATGCTGAACTTGTTCATTGGCTTTTAAAAATTGTGTTTGCTATGTTTCCTCCCTTATTTTTTATTATTAGAAAGAAAAAAAAACACCTTTTGGTGATGGTCCTGCGGGTTGAACTCGGGCTAGGCACTGTCCCTGAGCTTTTGTATTCAAAGCTAGCATTCTACCACTTGTGCCACAGCACCACTTCCAGCTTTTTGGTAGTTCATTGGAGATGAGTCTCATGGACTTGAACTGAGAGCTGAGGATCTCAGCCTCCCGAGTAGCTAGGATTACAGGATTAAGCCGCTGCTGGTACCATGATATATTCTGTACCTGTTATACTTACTTTTCATGGTGGACAAAAAGCTAGTTTCTGAAGGGAATATGAGTTACAATTAACGTGCTTATGTGACTTGGGTCTTTTTATATTGTAGATGTTGTGGTCAACAATGCAGGGTGAGTATTCTTTTCACTTACAGTGTCCTGCATGCAGCTCTTTGTAAGTGTGTATCTCCCTCCTTACTGTGTATGATGTCGATGTTTTAGGATTCTGAGGGACCGCTCCTTCTCCAGGATCAGTGATGAGGACTGGGGTAAGTTGTCTAATGTCTCTGTGAGCATAGCTATCTGCTCTTCTTTTTAGTATTTAAATTATTTTTGTATTAAAGAAAAACCTGCTTCTTTCTGCTTTGACTGCTAAGATACATGTTGATGAGCTCTGCATTGGAAATGATGTGTACTTGGCCATACCTATTTCTCTAAACATTTAATAAATTTAAAAAATGTTAAATTACTTGGCAGAAATTATGTAAAAGAACTTTTTTTTTTTCGTTTCTTTCAGTTTTTCTGCTTGGGGCTGCCACCATTTTCTAGCAGTATTCTTTGAAGTAGTCGTCAAAATGCTTACCTGGCTGTGTGATTCTTTTTTCAAGAGTAGAATAGGATGTGGAAGAGACCAAGCAACTTACAATTAAAAACAGCAGAGGTCTGGGGCAAAGTAGGGCAAGATCTAACTGTGAACGTGCCGCCTCTGGGAAGGAAACATTTCCATTTCCCTTACCCTGAAGGAAAGCACTGCGTCTGCACAGCTGTGGCTGAGGTGTATTCTTTGGCCGTCTTTGTTGTTACTTTCATTGGCCATCAGAACCCAAACAGACCAGTGGCCGAGACCGTGGCTGGCTGTGCTGCGGGTGGTGCTGAGGCTGTCCCCAGAAGTCGTCCTGTGTGTGAGGAGTTAGCCAACAAGAGCTTTGTGTTTCTTCCTCCCTTTGCTCTACCTGGGTTGGAAAGATGCTGGAAGGATAAGGCTTGCTGACAGGAGCTTGGGTTAGGAGCGGTGGCGTGGCCGTGGCCTGGCCGCAGGGCCCCCTTCTCTGCTCCCCTCCTGTCTCTTCCGCTCCCACTCGTGTCTCGAGTCCCCTTTTACGCATCTTCTGACACAGTTCAGGAGTTGACTGGAAGGCATTGTAAAATATTTGTCTTGGTGATGAGCTGTGTGGTTTACTATTGTGTTTTAATTGTTAGCATTGAGGGCTGGTGTATATATGTAAAGCTCTTGGTTTATATTAACACACTTTTACATAAAGTATGTATATATTGTAATTCAATGTGTGCAGGGTTGATGATAGTCTCACCAAGTATAGGATGGAGTCTTTGAGGTGCGAGTACGGACTACTGACTGTAACGCAGGCAGTTACTCAGGTGTTTGAATGCTGGGTATAATATGAACAATAAATAAAGTGGATAAGTAAAGCATTTGTTACGTTGATTGGAAGATATGCTTTTTTTGGGGGGGGCCTGGGCGCTGTCCCTCAGCTCTTCAGCTCAAGGAGAGCGCTCTACCACCTGGACCACAGCTCTACTCCCAGTTTTCTGGTGGTTCAGTGGAGATCAGAGTCTCATGGACTTTCCTGCCCGGGCTGGCTTTGAACTGTGATCCTCAGATCTCAGCCTCCTGAGTAGCTAGGATGACAGGCGTGAGCCACCGGCGCCCGGCAGATATGCCCAATTTTTGCATATATGTAATAAAATGAATTTCTTGTTTCAGATATGATTCAGAGAGTTCATTTGCGGGGCTCTTTCCAGGTGACCCGGGCAGCGTGGGAACACATGAAGAAGCAGAGCTATGGAAGGTGGGAGGCCAGGCGTTCCGTGTGCTCGCTCTGTGCACAGTGCTAGGCGCGAGTGCTTGGTGTGTTCCGTGTGCTCGCTCTGTGCAGTGCTAGGCGCGAATGCTTGGTGTGTTCTGTGTGCTCTGTGCACAGTGCTAGGCGCGAGTGCTTGGTGTGTTCCGTGTGCTCGCTCTGTGCAGTGCTAGGAGCGAGTGCTTGGTGTGCTCCGTGTGCTCTGTGCACAGTGCTAGGTGCGAGTGCTTGGTGTGTTCCGGGTGCTCTGTGCACAGTGCTAGGAGCGAATGCTTGGTGTGTTCCGTGCTCTGTGCAGTGTGCTAGGAGCGAGTGCTTGGTGTGCTCCGTGTGCTCTGTGCACAGTGCTAGGTGCGAGTGCTTGGTGTGTTCCGGGTGCTCTGTGCACAGTGCTAGGAGCGAATGCTTGGTGTGTTCCGTGTGCTCTGTGCAGTGCTAGGCGCGAGTGCTTGGTGTGGGGAAGCCCCTTAGCTGTGTGTAGGCCTCGCACACCCTTACTCTGCGTGTACGGGTGATGAGCCACGCCCCACCTTGAGTCATATTTTTCACAGACTGAGGCGAGTAATTGCATTCTTAGTCTTTTCTAAGAACGATAAAATAATCTAATAATGATAAAACTATAATGTGTGTGAAATAAGATACATATTATAGAAAGTAATGTGTTTTTAGAGTAGTTTTTGCTTTATGGAAAAATTGGGAGGAGGGGCTGGGAAGGTGGCTCAGCAGAGCGCTTGCCTTGCATGCCTGAGGCCCTGGGTTCGATTCCTCAGCACCACATAAGCAAAAAGAAAAAAGCCGGAAGTGGCGCTGTGGCTCAAGTGGTAGAGCGCTAGCCTTGAGCAGAAGAGCTGAGGGACAGCGCCCAGGCCCAGAGTTCAGGCCCCACGACCGGACGCCCACCCCCCCCCAAAAAAAAATTGGGAGGACAGATTTCATGGAATTCTCTTACCCGCTGTTTTTGTTAAACCACCGTGTGGGTGTTACACATGGTGAAGCAGTGTTGATGGATACTGAGATGTGTGTAAGATGCATTGCTTTAGTGAGATGGTCAGTGTAACCAGAACGGGCAGTAGCAAGGTGAGGAGCACAGGAAGTAGAACAGCTTGATCTGATACTTCGTGCTGAAAGTTTAACTTAGGTGTTGCTTGTTTATGTTCCTTGTCGATACTGAATATGTGACCTTTAAATTGGTTCCGCTCTGGCGGGGATTCTTTTTACATAGAGGTTATTTCAGCCAGCCCTACTGTGGGTGTAGGAGTGCCGAGCGCTAGCACAGGGCCTCCAGTGGCTCTGACCAGTGGACGGAGCGTGGGCTTGTGCTGGTGATGCTCTCAGAGCACACGAAGGGGCTGCTGTGGTGTGTTTCTTTCAGGATCATTATGACTTCGTCAGCTTCAGGAATATATGGCAACTTTGGACAAGCAAATTACAGTGCCGCTAAGCTGGGCATCCTGGGCTTGGCAAATACGCTTGCGATTGAAGGCAAGAAGAGCAACATCCACTGTAACACCATTGCCCCTAACGCCGGGTCCCGCATGACTCAGACGGTCATGCCCGAAGGTAGGGAGCCGGGACTGCGTAGTGCTGCGGCAGTGTGTGCGCAGTGACCTGCAGAAGTACATGGTGGCTCTGTTTTCAGTTGCAGAGCACTGAGTGCAATTCGTGATTCTGTAAAAACCAAAAGCACAATGGAAATGCTGAAAAGCAGTTAGACCACTGTAAACTTTTATTCTTTTTATCTGCATAGATACACACATGGTTTCCTCCCTCCTCCCTCCCTCCTTCCCTCCCTTCTTTCTTATTCTTTTTGCTACCGGCTTTGAATTTAGGGTCTCAAACATGAAGAAGGCAGGCCTCACTTGAGCCATGCCCCAGCCTCAATCCATGTTTTACATAGGATGAGGCAAGGTAATTGCATTCTTAGTCTTTTATAATAATTATAACATAATTGTGCATATAATTATAAACTATGTAATGTGTGTGAAATAAGATACTTGTTAATTATAGAAAGTAATGTTTTTTATAGAGTGGTTTTTGCTTTATGGAAAAATTGGGAGAGTTTTCATGGACTTCTCTTACCCACTGTTTTTGTAAAAAGTGTGTGTGTGTTACAAATGGTGAACTAGTATTGATAGTTACTATTTTTCTTGTTGTTGCTGTTCGTGGGGTCTGAACTCTGGGCCTGGGCATTGTCTCTCAGCTCTTCAGCTCAAGGCGAGTGCTCTACCACATGAGCCACAGCGCCACTTCCGGCTTTTTCTGCTTATGTGGTGCTGAGGAGTCAAACCCAGGGCCTCATGCATGAGGCAAAGTACTGTACCACTGAGCCACCTTCCCAGCCTCTGATAATTACGATTAGCTGAAGTTAGTAGCTTACACTGGGGTTCATTGGTCGTACAGCTGTCAGATCTTTCGTAAATGTTACCCAGCATTACTGCGTCATGCAGAGTACTTCACTGTCCTTTGAAGTGCCTGGACTTTCAGCTGCTTCTGGGGTGGAAGGTCATCCCTGCTTTCATTCAGCAATGATTGTGCTATGGGACAGTTTATTCTCTTGTCTTCTGAGGGACATCTTGGTAGCTTCTGATTTTGGGCAGTTGGGAATTTAGCAGCTATAAATATGTGGGGTGTGTGTGTGTGCACATGCGTGTGTGTGTGCGTGCGCGCGCACGAGCGCATGTGTTTCATTCAAGCTGGCAATCTGCCAATTGAACCACTGCTCTGCTTCTGGCTTGTTGGTGGTTAGCTCAAGATGGGAATATCATGGACTTTCCTGCCTGGGCTGGCTTCTACCCTTGAGCTCAGTTTTCTAAGAAGCTAGGAGTACAGGCGTGAGCCACAGGATGGTTTTTGTGTGGACATAAATTTCAGTTTGTTGGGTACGTGCTGGTTGGTTATGGCAGAATAGTTACTGTTGGGTTACTTTTGGGTTATTTTGGGTTCCCGCCGCCAGAGACTGAGTGGTCTTTGTGCCATGCCTTCAGCGGTGGAAGCCGGTCTTGGAGTTGGGGTTTCTCTGACAGGGCCCTCAGGTAACTGGTGGTGGCAATAACTCAGATGCTGGTCACTCTTTCCAACTTTGTTTGTTGTGTGTTTGTTTTCTTTAGGGCGGTGTCTATTCAAATTTTTTGTCCATTTAAGAATGATACTCTATTTGGACAGGCACCGGGGGCTCAGCCTGTCATCCTAGCCACTCAGGAGGCTGAGATCTGGGGATCGTAGTTCAAAGCCAGCCTGGGTAAGAAAGTCAGTGAGTTCAGCTTTCTGGACCTGTGATGGTTAATTCACCTGTGATGGTTAATCTTGTCTGCTTGGTTGGAGCGGAAGTGCTTGGAGTAATTTGTAAAGCAGCCTTCTGGGCACTTCTGTGAGAAGATTCCAGAGCTTAGATCGTAAGAGCCAGGCTTGTTCCATGTTGTGATCATGGGATAGATGCAGATTCAGGGTGGGTTTAGGGGGCTGGGGGCCTGGGAGGAGGCGGGGCCTGGGGAGGAGGCGGGGCCGGGGTCTGATTGGCTCAGGGCTTGCCTCTGCCCTTCTGGCAGCGGCCTTCCGCAGCTCCCTGTACCTGCTCTCACAGTAACACACCTACCTGAAGACCCTTTGATCGCTGACCCTCGGCACCCACCTCACAGTAGCACACCGACCTGAAGACCCTTTGAGTGCTGACCCTCGGCACCCACCTCACAGTAGCACACCGACCTGAAGACCCTTTGAGTTACTTTCAGACAGTAAATTGCAGAAACTTGTACAGTTACTTATTTTAACCTTTCTTGCCTGTGTTTCAGATCTTGTTGAAGCCCTAAAGCCCGACTATGTGGCACCCCTGGTCCTCTGGCTTTGCCATGAGAGTTGTGACGAAAATGGTGGATTATTTGAGGTATTCTGAAATGCCCTGCTTTGTGTGATTAAGTGTGAAAAACCGATTTTAAATGAGTATTTTCCAAATGCCTGCATTTCTAATACTCTGTCCCTTAGCATAACTTGTTGTATATATATTTTTGCTTTGCTTTTGAGATAGGGTTTCACTGCATAGCCTACCTGGCCTTGAACGCTCCTGACTCAGCCAGGCATGTGCCACGACACTGTCTAGTAGATTCTCTTTTTTTCTTTTGCTATGTGGTGCTGAGGACTCGAACCCAGGGCCTCTGGCATGTAAGGCAAGCGCCCTACCACTGAGCCACCTTCCCAGCCCCTGTCTGGTAGATTCTTAAGTATTAGTTTACTGAATCACCAAGAACCAAGTGTCAAGTGGCAGATATCTGTAACCCCAGCTCTTAGGGGATGAAGGCAGGAGGACCCTAAGTGTGAGGCCCAGCTGTTACATCACAAGACCCTGTCTCCGAGGCTCACTCCTGTAATCCTAGCTATTCAGGAGGCTGAAATCTGAGGCCAACCCAGGCAGGAAAGTCCATGAGACTCTTTAACCAGCAAAGGCTGGAAGTGAGGTGTGGCTCAAAGGATAGAGCGCTACCCATGAGTGAAAAAGCTCAGGGACAGTGCCTGAGCCCTGAGTTCAAGATCCAGTATCAGTACCAAAAAGGATAAAATAAATGAATGAGTAAAAATGAAAGTAGGTAATGATGTGGATTAGTGTTTTTATTTGCGATAACAGCAGCTTTGTAAATTACATTTTTCCTTAGTTGTCCAAACTTATTCTTCCCAAGTAAGAAAAGGTCTGATTTAATATGTTAAAAAAAACCCAGAAAGTCTCATTGATTTAAGAAGCTGCCTGATAAAGCAGAAGCACAGAACTTGAAATTTAGAGTTAACTAGGTTAGACTTTGAATTCTTATTCTGGTAATTATTGACTTGCAGGAGTTTTACATGAGCTAACCTTTCTGAGTTTTAGTTTTCTTGGGGCTTGTGTAAGAGATGTTAATCACGCCAAACCCTGAGCATAGAGCCTGGTACACAGCAGCCTCCCCAGGACAGCTCTGAGCATGGGACACGAGTTCTCAGTGTAGCAAGAATTCAGTCTGGGTGTGGCAGATCAGTAGTTACACTATTTATGTTAGTGTTAACATTACTTTTTTTTTTTTTTTTGTCGGTCATGGGGCCTGAACTCTGGGCCTGGGTGCTGTCCCTCAGCTCTTCAGTTCAAGGCAAGCGCTCTACCACTTGAGCCACAGCACCACTTCTGGCTTTTTCTGCTTATGTGGTGCTGAGGAATCGAACCCAGGGCCTCGTGCATGTGAGACAAGCGCTCTACCACTGAGCTACTTGCCCAACTCCAACACTGAACTTTTGAAAAAATAAACATTAGTTATTTGTTATAAAAACAAGATCCACCCATAGTCACACCATCCAGTGAAATCCACTGTTCACTGTACAAAGTCTTTTTACACTTTTACAGCCAATTTATGTATTTCTGCTTACTTGTGTTTGATCTTTTTGTTGTTGCTTAATGTGTCATACTCCAGACGTTTTCTCCATTTCTGATCCTTTATCATAAGGATAGGCCTGCTACGTGCAGAAGTTCACATAGTACTGTCCCTGTGAAGTATGCGTATTCATATGATACTACTTTGTTGTGTACATGTGGAAGTGTGGATTTAGGGAGGTCAGGCGTCTCCGTGGCATTGCACAGCTGCTCTGCAGAACTTGGCGTAGGTGTCCTTGTTGCTCCTCCCTACTGCATTGTGCTGGTCTGGGTCTCCGCTCTGACGGTGTGGGCATGCAGAGCCGTGGGCCCAGCCCCTGTGCTGCTTCCCACCTGTTGTCTACATTCTCACAGTCCCAGAAGGACGGCTGTGGGGTTTTGAGTTTTAATAATTCTGTTGATGACTTTTTAAAATGATACATTTTCTCTCCTCTTTCCACTAGGTTGGAGCAGGATGGATTGGAAAATGTAAGTCTCCATTGGGGTTTTGTTTTGCCATAGGTTATTCTTCTATCTTTAAACCTGTACCTCCTTATTACTGGATAATAAGGGTCTTGTGGATGCCCAGTCACCAGATGCAGTGTGTGTGCGCATGCACATGTGCGCACGCACACACACACACACGCACACACACTCCTCACCCTTGAACAGTGTTAGAACAGCAGGTTTCTAAAGCACGCCATTTCCTTTTCAGAGCCTATCTTCCTCCTACAGGAAGTTTCTGACCAGTACCTGTTCTTATTCTTAACTGGCCCTCCTAGAGTCTCTCTCCAATGACTCTGGTGTCCCACATGCCTATTTTTGCTGTTTCCCTGGAGAAGTGAGTAAGAGGAAGAGCTGTTTCTGAAAAGAAGCAAGGTCCTACCCTAGACAGCATAGCAGGCAAGGTGTCTACTTTGTAGCTCACGAGTCAGCAGGAGACATTAAGGCTGGGAGCGTGGTGGGGCAGAGAGGCAGGTGACTAGGAGATAGGCCCTCTCTCCAGGAGGTGTGCATTTAGCTCCAACACCATGGTGAGCACCAACAGTTGATAGCTGCTTTGAAGCAGTTAAAAGTTTGTCAGCTTGTTTTCAGTTGGCTGCTGGTTATCAAAGTTAATCACGCAAGCAGTTGTTTAAAAGTTGTTATCAAGCCAGGTGCTGGTGGCTCATGCCTGTCATCCTAGCTACTCAGGAGGCTGAGATCTGAGGATCATGGTTCAAAGCCAGCCCCGGCAGGAAAGTTCTGAGACTCTTATTTCCAATAAACTACTAGAAAACTGGAAGTGGTGCTGTGGCTCAAGCAGTAGAGTGCTTGCCTTGAGCTGAAGAGCTGAGGGACAGCGTCTAAGCCCATAGAAAAAAACCCCAAAAAACAACAAAAAAAAAAACACAAAAAGTTGCTATCACTGGAGGATTCTGTATTTACTGTAGAGCATCAGTATTTTTTTAGGATTAATGACTGTTTCTTCGGTTGTTAAGGGACACGTATTCTTCTAGTGTTTACTCATCTAAGATAGGAATGTAGGGATTGTAATAAAAGCTATATCTGGTCCCATAGTAAGAAAGATGTAGAAGGAGGCATTATTGTCAAACTCCTGTCTGGCCATTAAGTTTAAAATAAGGTTACTAGAGATTACATAAAACAAAAAATTTTCCTAATGAAACTAAGAAGCAGTAGTGATTTTTCTGTGTGACTCTGTAGTATGGCCATCTTCTGAATGGGCAGACCAACGGAAGGGGCAAGGGCATTACCCTGCTACTCAGTGCACTACTGTCTTGTTGACGGAATTGTTCTCAGTTTGCTACTCATTAATCTTTGTCCTAGAAACCTTTACTCAGTGATCTCTGGTCATGAGGGGTCAGCCTCTTGGTGATTATTAAATTAACTCAACCTTTCAGATTCTGCATCATGTTCTTCCTTAGTATCACCTAGCATAGTCAGAAGAGAAGATTTCCCTTTAGCTAGCTTCAAACATTTTTCTTGAAAAAACAAACACTTGGCTGGGTGCCAGTGGCTCACGCCTGTCATCCTAGCTATTCAGGAGGCTGAGATCTGAGGATTACAGTTCAAAGCCAGCCTGGGCAGCAAAGTCTGTGAGATTCTTATCTCCAATTGACCATGATAAATCTGGAAGAGGTGCTGTGGCTCAAAGTTGCAGTGTTAACATTGAACAAAAAGTTTCAGGGACAGTGCCCCGGCCCAGGGATCAAGCCCCACAATGACAGGAAAAACAAAAAGAGTCTTCTAATAGCTTCTGTTTGCTTATTTTAGGAAAAATGTCTTTTAAAGTTTGTGGTAAACCCTTCTAGGTTGGAATCCTTTTCCTCGTGGCTCTTAGGCCTCTGGGTCCTGTGGCCTTCCTTCCCCCTCTTGACCCGCAGCTGTTTTCTGTGATTAGTGCGCTGGGAGCGGACCCTTGGAGCCATTGTAAGGCAGAGGAACCAGCCCATGACCCCCGAGGCCGTGAGGACCCACTGGGAGAAGATCTGCGACTTCCGAGAGGCCAGCAAGCCTCAGAGTGTCCAAGGTGCCAGCTGCAGGCTCCCCCGTCTTAGCTGGGGTGACTTAGAGCCTCCTCATCTGCAGTGTCTTCTGCTCAAGTAAATTTTAGAACTTCCTGTACTCGGCACTGCCAGCTGCAGTTTGTGTTTTGGGCTGTGTGACTTGGGGTGTGGTACTCGGTGTTTGTTCCTTGGGGCTAAATGAACCTGTCCTCCAGCTGATGTAAGGTGAGCTCCTCTGAGGCAGGCTCCCTTCCGAGTATTGTTTGTTTCTTTCCCGGGGATGGAACCCTCTGTCTCTGCGTCCCAGCCTGTGTAGTTCTTGTGTGTTTGGTGTCTGCATGGTGTGGAAAGACATACCTGCAGGAGTAGGTACCAAATACAGTTCATAGTAGATTGTTCTAGTATCGCTTAGTTTGCAAACTGTTTTGAGAAAGACCAGGAGTCAGGGTCATTTTATACAAAGACATCAGTCTTCTTAGTAATTTTACACTTAAAACACTGTAGAGGCCCTGCATTGGTGGCTTACAGAGTAAAGATACAGCTAATATTTGAAGCATAGTTTAAAAAAAAATCCTGTTTTCTGTAGTTTTGACTTTCCGGTGTTTTCATTTTACCAATGATGGAACTAAATCCCAGAAAATCAAAACTAGCCAGCTGTGTGTCCCTGAGTTTAAGCGATTGGCTTGTCAGAGGTGCTGTCTTTTGGGGTGGGCTGTGCACAGGAGACCTGTCACTGTTGCTTTCTGGAGGGACGGTGTCTGGTTATCTCATACTCATGACTGGTTAGTCTTTGTTGTGGTCAAGAGTGAGTTCCAGAGCCTCCAGAGTAGCTTATAATGTGTGTAGAATCCACAAGCCTCCTTTTAGACTGCAGAACAATAGCTTCCAAAGTTACTGGACATTGTTACTATTTTCTTTCTGTCTGTGGAATCATTCTAGTATTGTCCTCGCAACTATTACTTCTTCCTGGGATGGGGTGATGCTGGCGAGAGAAGGGAAAGCAGTGGCCTCCCAACCAGACACAGGTTGCACATTCATACAAAAGTGTAAAGAGGTGTAAAACGCGTAGAGGTGTAAAATAGTTCAGGGCTGGGCGCCGGTGGCTCACGCCTGTCATCCTAGCTTCTCAGGAGTCTGAGATCTGAGGATCATGGTTCAAAGCCAGCCTGGACAGGAAAGTCCGTGAGACTCTTATCTCCCATGAACCACCAAAAAACCGGAAGTGGTGCTGTGGCTCAAGTGGTAGAACACTCACCTTGAGCTGAAGAGCTGAGAGACAGCACCCAGGCACAGAGCTCAAGACCCACGACCAAAAAAAAAAAATCTCAGAGGTCTTGAAAAGCTGAGTCCCTTTGGAACCAGATTTTTGGGGAAGAGTGTTAGATGGTCTCTCATTTTCCATCCAAGAGATCTAGTTGTTTTTTATCTGCTCCAAGGTATTTCACATTCAGTTCAGGAGCCATGTTGAACATGTATAGCAGCTGTTATGTAGCATTTGGTAGATTCTTTGAGTCGCATTTTAAACAAAGCTTTTTTTCCTTTTCCCTGAACTGTAGAATCAACAAGCGGCATTATTGAAGTTTTACATAGAGTAGACTCAGGAGGAGGAATTTCAACAAACCATACCAGTCATTCAACACCGTCCACAGCCTCGTCTGGAATTGTAAGTGTGGAGAAGCAGAATGCTTTTGTCTTTTCTGGAAACCTGGCCTCCCTCCCTCCCTCCCCATCCTCTCTTTCCTTCTGGATACGCTCACTCTTTCATTCCCTGATTTGTCTATGAAGGGATTTAGTAGTGTTTATTCAGAAACCAGTTGTGACTGACTTTAGGGTGATGTGCAGGGATGTATGACCGTGGAGGCGCGGGAGGAGGTGACTTGAGTGAGTTCTGAAGACAGCCAAGACAGCTTTAGTCTTGATCTTAGATTTCTCTCGACTCTGCTGGCTCTCCTTAGCCTGATGAAGGGCTATCTGGAGAAGGGATGAGGACCGTTGGGTGGTTCTGAGGTTCCTCCTGGTGTCTGAGTAGGTGTAAGAAAATGGAAGGTGTCTACCTCTGGTGTTCTGGGTGAGTAGGAGGAGGTGCTTGTCAGCCTTTCTGTACTTCTCCGGGGGACACTCTACCAGAGAGCCCGTCGGCTCTCTGTGGGGAATAATGGATCCACCTCCCCTCCCCAGGAGTGTGTGGATATCAATTCAGGGAGGAGAAGAGGTCACCTCGCTGTTCAAGGCAGAGCTGTTACCTGTTCTTGGTCTCTATGCATGCTTCTGTGTCCTGTCCTGATGTGTTATTCTGTCTATAAATACCTCTGTGCCTCTTCAAGGCTACCTTTGACCTGACGGAGCAGAGGTGAGCTCTGTGGACGTGGGGCGGGCCCTGCAGGAAGACCTACTTCTACTGCTGTGATGGTGGTCATTTTATCTACCTAGCTTTACCTCCTTTTCCTCTTCACCCACTTCAGCCCTTGTCTACTTTTACTCCTTCACTGACATTTTTGTGTCAGTAAAAACTTAGAAATGCAAGCATTTGAAAACACTTTCTTGAGCACACTGTATATTCTGAATACAGCATGAGTGACCCTTTTCTTCAGCATGGTTGACCACTGTCTGTGATCATTATTGACAATCCTCTTTCCATCACTGTTTTTCTAACTTTTTAGAAAAGGACTTTGATTTTAGAGATTCTTATTCTCTTTTATTTGACTTCCGTCAGTGCACAGCTTCAGCTTACTGTGTTTTAGAAACTCCCAACATGGCTGCAAAGAAGAAGCTTCTAATGTGTCAGAAATACTAATAGAATTATAGTTCCAGTTATGTGAAATTGGTTGGTTTACTGTTTCCCACTTGTGTCTGATGAGAAATACACAAAAATACCAAGACCTGTCATTTGCTAAATTAGATTCTGGTGTTTTGTGACCCCAGGGAGTCTCATAGAGAGAAAGAAAATTGGGAATCTAAGGTTGTTTTTTTCTTTAATAGTCCTGGGGTTTGAACTCAGGGTCTGGGTGCTGTCTCTGAGCTCAAGGCTAGCGCTCTACCACTTGAGCCACAGCACCACTTCTGATTTCTGTTTATGTGATACTGAGAAATCAAACCCAGGGCTTCAAGCATGCTAGGCAAGCATTGTACCACTGAGCCACCTTCCCAGCCCGGGAATCAAATGTTTAATCTCAGTTTGATTGGGATTTTACTTTGTAATTGGGGCCAGTGACTGTTTGGTGAGGGTCACGTAGCAGACACTTTTGGGGCTATCACTGTGTTGTCATCCTGCTGGTTCTCCTTTGGTGCTGGGAAGTGAACCTGTAATGCTAAGCACAGACTCATGCTCTGCTACTGTCTCTCTTTCTGCAACCGTCTTTCAAAAAGGTAAAGTGCTTCACTAGCTTCTGTCCCTTTTCTGACCTTGGCTTTGTGATAAAAGTGATTAAAACCTTGGAAACTCTTGAAACCTAGGATGGGCTTTATACAGTAAGTAGAGCATATCATGACTCAGTTGAAAGAAGTGTATTATCCAGTTGCAGAAGGCCCTTCCTAAAGGAGGTTCAGGTCAGGAGAGTCTAGTTGACAAGTGTTTGAGGAGCAGAGGTTTGCTAATCTGTTGGCGGTGAGTTTTATATCGCAATGCACGGTTACTAAAGGTTCACTACATTTTGAATTTGGGGGTAGCTAATAGTTGCTGAGTTAACAGGACTTTCCATCATCTAAGGTAGGAAAGCTGAAAAAACAAACTGTAGCAAGAAGCAAGCAAAGAGTATTTGTTATTGAAAACTATTCTAGATGTCTGTTTAAAAAACCACCAAAAAATTATGTTCTATCACTGATGTTCTAGTCACATCTTTTAAAAAAAATACACAATTTTACTGTTGCTGTTAAGGGGTTGGACAGAGTCCCCCCCTTCCTCCCTCTCCAGAGGGGTTACCACATCATAAGACAGGCAATGAGCCCCCCTTCCTCCCTTTCCAGAGGGGTTACCACATCATAAGACAGGCAGTGAGCCCCCCCTTCCTCCCTCTCCAGAGGGTTTACCACATTGTAAGACAGGCAGTGAGCCCCCCCCCCTTTTGGACACGGTCACCTCTTCCTTTGCTTCTCTCTGGCTCTCCCCTCCCATCCCTGCCCACATCTAGGCACAACTATGTAAACAGTTAATATTCTGACAACAATATCAATGAGAAAATAATTTCTTACAACTTGTTACAGGACAGCGCTATTGGCTATAAACTCCCTTCTTTTTCCACCGCATACACCCAACTGGACACTATCATGTATGCCCTTGGCGTGGGGGCGTCGGTCAGAGACCCCAAGGATCTGAAGTTTGTTTACGAGGGGAGCTCCGACTTCTCCTGTCTGCCCACCTTTGGTGTTATTGTAGCTCAGAAGTCTCTGATGGATGGAGCGCTGGCTGAGGTGCCTGGGCTTTCAATCAACCTTATGAAGGTATGCCTAATACAGAACTTCTACTTGACCTTGCTTCTGCTTCTCTACATGCTGATAGATGTGTGTATGTTGTGGATAGGTTCACCTACATGTGTACAATTTTAATGTAGTTTGCAGCGGTTGGTTTTAGAATAGAGAGCAAGCACATCATCTGTTTTTTAATTTTAAGAATAACAGTGGGAGTTACTTTAAAGTGCTAGCCCAAATCTGGTAGTTCTGTGCAGTTCCACAAGCCAGACAAAACGCTGTTGATCCTTTCTCTGTCAGGTCCTGCTATTTGGCCAAGGTCAGTAGATTCTCTCGGCTTTAGTCTCTGTACCTGTAGGGAGCGTGTGGGGACGAGAGAAGAAGGCCCTCCGGGTGGTGGCCAGTAGAGCTGCAGAGGAGCGAAGGGTGACTCTGTCCCTGGGTGACACACGGATTAACACGGAGCCACTGCAACCCTCTGAGCCAGGGAGTGGCGTGACCAGCCATGTTCACTGCGGTCCAGCCGTGGTGTGAGATTTAGTCTGGCCAGAGTGTTACGGCAGCCAGCTAGATGTGAGGAGGCAGGGGACAACGGAGGACAGCTGACCACACACACCAGAAGAGAGTCCTGAGTTCAGGTCCTGCCCTGTTGAGAGGTTGAGGAGTTGGGCAAGAGTCACCAAAAGACTCAGACGTGTAACCTGAGCGCTGTGAAGGGAGCCCCGGGAATGTGGTGTTTGACAAGCCAAGTGGGTGAAATAGTCCCATCAGTCAGGAAGGAGCGAGGGCTTCTTAGTGTGTGCTGGTCCTGGGACTTGAACTGAGGGTTTGTACTTTTTTTTAACATGTTTTTATTGTAACAATACTGTACAGAGGGGTTACAGTTGCACAAGTAGGGTAATGAGGACATTTCCTATCGAGCATCGTTACTTGGGTTTGTACTCTTGCTCACAAGCAAGTACACCCTTTTTGCTCACAGTTTGTGTTCTTCCACTTGAGCCATGCCTCCACTCCCAGCTTTTTGCTGGCTAATTGGAGGAGTGTTTGTTTTATTCTTGGCCAGGGCTGGCTTTGAATCTCAGTCTTCAGATCTCAGCCTCCTGAGTAGCTAGGATTATGATGTGAACCACCAGCGCCTGATAGGAACAAGTAATTGTAAGATAGGGTATATTTTAGTCCTGGTTTTGAGATCAGCAATGATTGTTCAGTCATAGAGCCACGAGCAGAGTTGTGACTTTGATTGTGTTGATTGTCTCATTGCTAATGGTCCCATTTGAGGGGACAGGAAATTATTAGGGTATCTGATGAAGCGGGGATGCTGCACAGTTGATTGTTGGTCACTCTTCCGTTCCACATGACACTCCTGTTCTTCTGTAGGATAATGTAAGAGCAGAACCTGTAAGCAGATACTCACAAACTGTCAGAGTTGGAAATCACAAATGGTATCCTATTTTGTGACCATGAGTGATGGCCAACTGGAGTTTGCACATCCGTTTTCCGTGGAGTTTCCAGGCTGTTTGACATAGACAGTAGTCATTTAGTTAACTTATTTTACTTTCTTTCTATCTCTGTCTTTTCCTTTCTCCCCTCTGGATTTAGGGAAATTTTAGAAAAATACATCTATATTGTTTTGCTTTGAAACACTGAGGTTAAACATCGCTATTAAGTTATGGTGTTCTAAGTTATCCACTCTCGTAGATAAATTTTGATATCTAAAGGACTGTGGGCAGCGTGTGCTTTGAACGTGATTTTAAGGCTTATCTTTGTTGAGTCATTTCAGCTTGGCAAGTATTGCCTGAAGTTGCCAGAGCTGGCCTATTTATCTGTTCACAGATGAACTTACTGGAGGTCTACCATGTTCTGGGCCCCAAGGGGAGCACTTGACTACAGCTGGGGTTAGTCTCCGGTGCTGGCCAGCAAGGGTTTGTGAATCCTGGAAAGACAGCGGCGTCTTTACTCTAAAAGTGCTGCTTGTCTTAGGAGGAGGACTGATTATGTGTATCACAGTTAGTGGAAGTCAAACAAGACCTGTACGTGTGAGCCCACAGTAACTCGTCACTGGGATGAGGGATATCCTCACAGATTGTTAATGAATTTCTCTTTCACTAACACAGCTTCTTCACGGAGAGCAGTACCTGGAGTTATATAAGCCACTTCCTAGAGAAGGTGGGTTATTACACACTATTCTGTATCATAATTTATTTTCTGATCATCTTCCAAAATGCCATTGTATTAAACTGGTGTAGAGGAACCCAGCGAGGGTTATCAGCAGAGAAACCAGTCAAGATTGAGGTTAGCCACTTCAGTTACTCTAGAGATTGATGTTAGCCAGTAAGTACTTGTTTTGGTTCTATAGTAATCTTAAATTACTCTTAAGACGACATCTTACCTGGGTTGGTGTATGTGTTATTAACAATGGCATGGATCGTTTCTGTGTGTATTCCAGATTTAGTTGTCATTAAGTGTGGTGATTTATTTTACTTATTTATTATGGGCCTGGGCGCTGTCCCTTAGCTCTTGAGCTCAAGGCGAGTACTCTACCATTTGAGCTACAGTGCCACTTTGGCTTTTCCCTCTTATATGGTACTGAGGAATGGAACCCAGGGCCTCATGCATGCAAGCACTCTACCACTGAGCCACCTTCCCAGCCCAATTTTTTTTTATTCTTTAGTCTTGATACAGATTTCATAAAGCAGGCAGTGTTGAAAAATATAAAGCTGCCTGCCCCTAATTATGTTTTCTCCATTTTTTCCCTTTGGAGATATTAAGACCCAGACTACCTTAAAAACTTTTTTTTTTACTGTTTTTCTTATTGCGTCACTGTAATTTGGTAAATTTGACTTGTTTCTTTCTTTGGCCATATAAAGTGGTCAAATACAAAAATCACTCTTCATTTATCATTTCACATTCTATTATGTCGAGGTCAGCAAGTCGCTAGAACCTACTGTCATTTGTTCTTGAGCCTTTACATTTTACTAGACATGTGACAGGATTTTCCACGCAGTGTATTCAAGCATACGTTTTCAAACCTTTTGTTTTCTCTGCCATGGTGCGGTGACTGGAGACTGCGTGCATCACCTGTGTGCTAGTGCAGTGTGCAAAGCGTAGTCGAGGATCAGACATCCTCTGCCCTGGTGCGTATCGCAGTCACGGGGGTCAGGAATGAAGTGTGGATTCTGGACTCCGGCCCTGGAGGTTGTGTGGGTGTGCTCACAAGTGTCCTCCTCCCGTCTGGGGCAGGGCGCAGCCCCGGCCGCCGCTTAGTGCAGCCAGAAGAGTGTGCTGGCTTCTGCCCTGAGGGAGAGATGATAACACAGTGTCAGAAACAGGAAGGCCAGAATCCTCCTCCGTTTCTTCTTCCTCCTCATCCCCAAGTTAGCTTCTTAGATTGTTCCAGTAATGTCTGTACATTTTCATTATGTAGTTTTAATGTTTACTCTTTAATAAATGTGAATGTTCAAAATCTGAGAACCTATGGTTTAGAACTTTTTAGATCCTAGAAAAGCAAACCAAATGACCCCTGATTACCTTCTGTGTACAAAGCAGATGCAGCACTGAGGGGACCTTGTCAGCCACAGGGCAGTACGGAGCAAGACAAGATGGAGAGAAAGAAACCTAACAGTAGTACTGTATTTCCTGCCCATGAACCAGAACACAGTCTATTCTATAATACACTGGTCTCTACATGTTCTGAGTATGAGTTTGTTCTTATAAATGACGTCACTCTCTATAGATGTCTTTGACAAGGTATTGTTAGTGCAGAAGAATGCATTATTTCACCTGGGAAGTGTGGTATTGATATAAAGTCATCAACTTTGAGTTTCTTCCAGAGAATATGTGCTCACCAAATATTAATATACGTAACAATGATTTTGAGCATTTTGCAAATATAATTATGCCAGATTTCCAAGATAGACTGTCATTGAACTGATTTTGTTAGTGTAGATTTAACCTTTTTTTCCCTAAGTATTCATTTAGCTAATTTTCCAAAATAACATGCTCATTAGAAAAAGCAGAAAATGAAATAAAAATTAATAAATGTCTGTAATCGTGCATGTACTTACCTGCTGTGTGCCAGTTGGTAGTCTAATCGTGAAGCAGACATTGCTCTTGGGCAGACAGGGCTTAGCGTCTGTGTAGGAGATGAGGCAGTGGTCAGCATCGTGCGGCACGCCATGGGACAAGTCTGGAGAGCACAGGCACACAGGGCCGCCTCTAGCCCAGGACCAGACTGGACACTGGGAAAGCTTCTTGGTGAACAGGAACCCACTCTGCAACCTGAGGGCTGATTAAGATGTAACCATGTAGGGAGGAGGCTGAAAAGTTTAGGAGTGAGCCGAAAGTATGGCTGCTGGGGAAATGAAAAAAGCTCAGGCTTCCCAAGGACTAGCTGGGGAGGACAGGGAGATTCCAGCTAGGGAGAGTGAAGAAGAGTCTTGAAAGGCCTTACTTAGAAGGCAGGCTCAGGAAGCTGTAGCCGTGAGTCTAAACGGGGAGAGTCTGGGGAGCCGTATGCTGGCCCGGTGACACAAGGCTGGGCGCTCCCTGGCTGCTCTCACCTCCAGCACTTACTAAGTTACTTACATCTAGAGTTTTTCTGTGTATGTCCCCTCCAGTCCACTTCCTTCACTGTCTCTCTGCCTCAATTCTTGTTTCCCGGGCTTACTAACTTTTTACTGCATGCCATTGTGTTTGCATTTGTCGGTTTAAAGCCTCAAGTGGCAGTCCATAGACGGCAGGGTAAAGTGAAGTGGTTGTATGACTTCTTACCAGTCTCAGCACCCTCTGAGACTCTCTGAAGCATGACTGGGCAGATGGGTGGTTAGCATTCACTCATTGAGAGAACAAACAAGGAAGAGGAAGAGGGTGGGTGTACCCTTAAGGAAGGATTATCTGTGGCAATGCCTCAGTTAAAAGAGACAGAAGCCATAAGAAGACAGAAACATTAGAAAGAAACCAGTGGAGATTTGAGAAGGAACTGGGCAAATGGCAATGGTGCTCAGTGACTGTTGAATGGATGACAGTTCAGACACCAGGGGAGTCGCTGACATTAAAAATGGCTGTGCTTAAAGATCCCATTCATCACAAGTGTTAGTACTTCAGATGAAGGGATTTACTGTTCTGAATTAACCAAGTTTTGTCCAGTGGGCTCAAGAAAATTATCTCAAACTAATTTGCTGAAATTACAGTGAAAAAATTAAAAATCCTTTCATGTCTTAATACAATAATTTGTGTTACTTTTCATTTTAGGAAAATTAAGATGTGAAGCAGTTATTGCTGATGTCCTAGATAAAGGATCCGGCCTTGTGTTTCTTTTGGATGGTAACTACAGTTCTTAAACTAGAGTTATTAGACTGATCAGCTTTATATGTAATGTAACACCACAGAAATTGACCATTCGCCTTTATGTTGGAAGCATTTGAGAACTACTTTCTTTTGTGGTGTGCTAAGGCTGGACCTGAGGCCCTTGTGCTCTCAGAGCCAGTGTTCTACCAGTGCAGCCACACTTCCATGTCTACCAGTGCAGCCACACTTCCCTGTCTGCCTTTTCTTGATGGTTAGTTGGAGATGAGTCTCTGGGATTGGTCTAACAGGGCTGACTTCAGACTGTGATCCTTAGATCTTAGCCTTCTGAATAGCTAGGATTACTGCTGTGAGCCACTGGTTTATCATTATTATCATTATTACTATTATTGGTTGTATATCCTGGAACTTAGTGTGTGGGCTTTGTCCCTGGGCTTTTCTGCTCAAAGATAGCACTCTACCACCTGACGGACTTTTCTTCCTGACCTGGCTTTGAACCATCATCCCCAGATCTGAGCCTCCTGAATAGGATTACTGGTGTAAGCCACCAGTGCCAGGTGGTCTTACCCATTCTTTAGGAAGGAAGGAGGGGAGGGAGAAGAAAGTAATTGGGGCATTTCAGTGGATTAAAACAACACAACGAAAGCGCCACGGTAAGGAATATGGCTTGAATACAGATCAAGAGAGAATTACATTCGCTGGAGCAGAAGGAATGTTGAGTAGCTATCAATTGATAGGTTGTGTCACTGATAATTTTTTCTGTGTTAGCTACTGTAAAATTGCAAAATATTTGACTACTGGATCATTATTCTTAATGCTAGTTTAGATTTTCAACTTGTACAATTAAACTTATCAGACTCATAAGTTAAAATGTACCATATCCACATTTTATCTGCATTAGGAAAATAAAATGATAACAGTCTAATAAATAGAATAGTTAAATGTAAGTTTTACTAATAGTTAACTAGTAAGCTGAAGTAATTAAACTAGCCAAACTAGTAAGTTAAACTAGGAAGTTTAGTAGTTAAATATAAGTTACAGATATGTTACTAATAATTTATTTCTGTTAAAGTTTAAGAGGAAAAGAGATAGTAAAAGTTTGCAGGAAGTTTTGATATTGCTCAGTATGTGGAATACAGGCCCAGTCTCTTTGGTTGTAGATCTGACTTGGGTTGGCTGGGGTTGTATGTTGACACATTTTCTCACGTGAAAACCTACCACTGTGTGAGTGGTCTGCCTCGGGCCTGCTGCCCACCTGTACAGCTGCTGCATGCTGCAGCTCAGGAAGATGAACCACAGTGGGCTGTGAGGAACTTGCCTTCCTTTTAGCTTAATGTATTGAAAACATTTCTCAGTGCTTTTAAATTTTAGGTATGTTTTCCGTTTTCTCCTTTCCTCCCTTGTTCTCTTTCTCTTCCTTATAGTTTATGTTTTCCTACTTGTCATTCTGGAGGTTGGCCAACGTTTGGCTAAAATTCTCCAGTTGTCTCTTAGTCACTGCAACCTGCTGCACCCTTCCTTCTCTCTGAGCTACTTATTTTCCCTCAGTTATAATCTGGTCACTGGCTACCATGGACATGTAATAGGAATTACAGTTTAGATGAAATTAGGAGTATTATCTTTAGATAAGAACCTTACTTTGTGTTGTTTTTTTTTTAACAAAACACTGCTGCTTTCCAATTGGTTTTTCTTTCTAATTAACCAAGTTTTAAAAAGAGTAGTTTTAGATTAACCACAATATTTTGAGCAGAAAATACAGGAAGTTCTCTTTTGGCCCTAGCGCATGTAACTTTTGGAAGAGTGGCCTTCACTGACACAGAGTTAGCACTCACGGTTGGTCTGTCACGGGCACACTCCTGGTTCTTGAAGAGCACTGAGAAATGGATCCATCCATAGGTTATGACTCAGAGTCATTTTAGTGGGGAAGTCCTCAGGTTTGCCGGCTGAGCTTCCCCTACACCCACTGCCCTTTTCTGTCTTGACAGAGTGCAATTCAAAATCACATTTGAAGTGCTTTGACCTAGATGTAAAGCAGACAGTACTAAAACCCCAGTAGATGAGTGGAGGGACAGCTCTGTCCCTTAACCTCTGCTCATCTGCTAACTTGCTTGCTCATTTATCTGTTGACTTACTAGTTAATTCAGGGGCCTTTTTTGTACAACCTTCTAGTTTCTGAGACTACGATGAGCCCCTGGTGGCCACCCCTTTCTTCCTTCTGTGATCTGTGCTCTTATCCAGTGCTTTGGCATAGAGCATTAGGAAGTTTTGAATGTGGTCTCATGCATTTTTTTTTTTTTTGGTCGGTCATGGGGTTTGAACTCTGGGCCTGGGCGCTGTCCCTCAGCTCTTCAGCTCAAGGTGAGCACTCTACTGCTTGAGCCACAGAGCCAATTCCAGTTTTATAGTGGCTTATTGTAGATAAGAGTCTCACGGACTTTCCTGCCTGGGCTGGCTTTGAACCACAATCCTCAGATCTCAGCCTCCTGAGTAGCTAGGATGACAGGCATGAGCCACCGGCGCCCGGCTGTCCCTTGCATTTTCTAGTGGATCAGTTGGGGTCTTTTAAGAAATGAAACTGCAGTTTTCTAGTATTTGTGAAGCTCTTCTTTCTGCCATCCAGAAATCAATGACTAATGCATTGAAATGAATGTGTTCTTTGTAATTTAGAGGCCCTTTCAGTAGGTGATTTCTGTCTTAAACTTGTAAAGGTATGGTTAGTTAGTTTGGTTTTTAATAATTCCTTTTTTCCCTATTTTTGTAGTCTATTCTTATGTGGAAAAGGAGCTTATCTGTTATAATCAGTTCACTGTCTTCGTTGTTGGCTCTGGAGGCTTTGGTGGTAAACAGACATCAGAAAAAGCCAAGGTAAGGCATGGCTTTTAAAATACCTACTATTTGTACATCTTTATTATGATTCAGTACTATGTATGCAGTGTGTATTAAATTAGAATAATGATGATACTATCTGTTCAAACTCTGATCATGTTTATGTGTGCTACTGTGGTACTCTACTCCTTCATTTTTATCGTAAATGGTTCTAACCTATAGTTACTTTGCTGTGTTAGAAACCAGAAGTCCTATGCCCGAGAAGTCCTAGCTGTGCTTGGAGAGTAGCTGCTTTTGACATGGCATCTTGCACTTTAGGAGACTAGGACCGTCCTGTTCTGCGGTGTGGTGTGGCCGGTGGTGTCCCCAGAGCACTACCTCAGAGCACTAGTGTTAGTGAGCTGTCTGGGCTGTGGAGCACAGCAGTGCTTTGGAAGCTTTGGCTCTAGACTCCAAGCCCATCTCCTCACTGTCAGAAGAAGAAGGTACTATGTGAACTTTAAATAGCTGGGGTTTTCTGTATTTTTAAATTTAAACTATTCTTAAACAGAAGACCATTTTTGTTTGTTGGCAGTGGTGACTTGATCACCCTTAAGCAACTGAAGTTGAAATGGAAGGAAAAGGCACTGGAAGTGAGAACTCTTCTTGTCCAGCTGTGCTGATCTAGTTTATGCAAAGAATCTCCTGGTAGAAAAGCAGTTGGTATAAGATTGGTGGGGAGAGTTTTGGCTTCCCATGGGGTGAGGGTAGGAGGGCAAGGTGGATTTACAAGTCACAACCGGCCTGGCTGGCCTTTTTCTTTCCACTATAAACATAAGTAGCTGCTTCTTGTGGTGTTTCTCCCTCGGGCTTCTCTGAAGCTCACTCCGAAGATGTTAGAGGTATACACACAAATCTTCAAGTTAGCAGTCAGTCCTGAGAGACATGAAGGCCAGCACTGATTCCAAATGACTGTTGCAGAGGTGGTTATTGGAGAAAACAGTTCCCAGATTGTAAGAGCTTACTGAAGATATTGACACAATTTAAAAAAATTAGCAAAGGAATGCACATACTACTGCTCCTGTGTTTTATGCTAAGATTTGTTGCTCTCAGACTGTGTAAAACAAAATTTATTCACGTTTTCTGCATATTAAAAATCTTGGTGTACTGATTGGTAAACTAAAACAAAACCAAACAAAAACAAACCCTGGAAGTCCCCTCTAGCTTTTTGGTGGCTGTTACTGAACTTTCATACGCCATTTCTCCGGCCTTTCCAGTTTCTAATGAATACTGTCCTCTTCACTCTTCTACAGGATTGACTTAGTACTTTCTGGAAAGTACAAAGTGGTATCTGTCTTATTTTAGTTAACATAATGGCCTGTTTGATAGCAGAATATTCCATTGTGTGTGTGGATTGTATTTGATGATTGTCTGGTTATTATGTCAGTGGAACTTAGTGCAGCTGTGGCTGTGGCTAACTGGCCTTCTGTAGTAGGGGTACTACAGACATCTAGGAGATACTTCAAGACCACTTACCCAACTATCCTGCTCCAAACCTTGGAGAGTCTGCAATTACAGAGCAAAAGACACACCCTGCAGATGGTACTGCATGCAAATGAAACACAGGAGTGCATGTCCTGTGAAAGTTGGAAAATAGAAGCCTCGCATCTGCATCTTCCCCAAGGGCTTTTATTATCATGGCTTTTGTTTTGTTTTGTTTTTTGGTAGGAGGTATGGAGAGGAGTTTTCAAGTATGAATTTGGTACATATCTAGGCTTGGCATTAATAATGAAAAATAACTTTAATTCTCTTAATGCTCTATAAGAAAAAGGCTGGATTTACAGAAGAAACTATGTAATATGGACAAAACAATTTGGTTTCTGTTATAGAATTCTGAAAAGTAGATATTAGCTATTTGAATATAATTTAAACTTTGGTGGAAATCAGTTACAAATTTGCTCACATTGTTACTTTTGACATGTTCCTAAGTTTTCTTTAGTATTTTTACTTGTTGGTTTTAAGAGATCATGGTAATTCAGGATGTGTTGGTGACTGAGTTTAAAATACTTCATTATGTTTAGAGGGTCATTAATATACGCAAGGATGGTAAAAGACCAGTTTTAAAGACGGACTCAGTTCAGATTGAATAATTCTTAGGGCTGTCATTGTCCTGCTTTCTCTCCTTTGTGATCTGAAGACCGGATCTGATTATATAATTCCTTACATTCAAAAGAATTAGGAAAATTGTAATTCGCTTAAAACTAGGAGTGTCATTTAAAATGTTATCCTGAACATAAGGCGTTTAAAACATAAGGCATTTAGTCTACTGAAACAAGGTTGTCCACATTAGATAGAGAGAATCCAGCATCTGTAGTACAAGATGACATGTCATTGTTTTTTAAATTTCAGGTATCTGTGGCCACACCTAGTAGGCCTCCTGATGCTGTACTTACAGATACCACCTCACTTAATCAGGTAAGCAAGGCTGTTGGTCAGAAAGAAGAGATGTCCAGTGAGTTTAGGCCAAAATGGAGCATCTCAGGTACAGTGAGGAGGTGATTTGTTTTCTGATAGAGGAGGTAAAATGCCTTGTCTGTGGGCAGTACCAAGTAGCCATAGGACGGGCGGAGACCTCAGGATTCTGCTCTCTCGGATCCAGAAGGCTGTGGCGTGGACAGAATTCTTAGGCCTCTGCAGTAGGTCAGCATGAAACCATTATTCACTTGTTTTGTGGTATGAATTCTGATGTGACTTATGCTTCCTAGAAAGCAGAAGTCTGAATTTCAGAAATGGTCTATTCAAGTAATCAAGTGATGGAAAGAACACTGTTTTCAGTCTTCAGGTTAGTTTTTCTGTTTTTGGCAATACCGTACTGGTGTTTGAACTCGGTGTCTTGAGCACGGTAGTCAGTTGCTCTTCCACTTGAATCACACCCAGATAGGGTCAAGATGACTGAGAGGCACCTCTGTCTCCACACAGCTGATTGCCCCATGCCTTCCTTCCCCTTCCTCCCCCCCCCCCCCATCTCGTGCTTGTTTACAGCAGAGGACCTAAGGTCATTCTGGCTGCTTTGTCACCCACGTGTGCTTGGTGCCCACTTGCTCATTTCCCCTACAGTTGTGTGGTTTTGCGTGTTTCTGCTGTCCTTTGTCTCACACTTGTCTTCTGTGGAACAAAGCTTATTTTTTTAACTCTTCATTCATTCCAGGGCCCGCATTTTACTTTTGTTATTTCCACCGTGGTCCATCTGTGTCTCATCTCAGTCTTGAGCATCTCCGCCTTCCTTGTCAGTGCTCTTGGTAGAAGGAGAGGGCCTTACCTGGGAGCTTCTTTAAGCACACTGAACCACGCGCTCCACCTCCTGGCCAAGTCAGAGGCCCTGGGCCGCTGTCTCTAAAGTTGCTTGATGTTTGTCTTTGAGTGTCTCTCACTGGACATACCTAGTCAGACCTCCTTTGGTTCTCGTGCGCTGCTTTAGTTTCCTCCACTGCTCTCCTTACATGTATGCTGGATCTTTTTATGTTTCTGTGCTCTTTTAGTTTTTACGCTCACTTTCATGGTTTGTTTTCTCTTTGTTCCATCTCCTCAGTATATTTACATTTGCTCATGTTCTTTGGGTATTTTATTTTTATTTAGTCGTCATTTTTTATAGTACTTCAATTTTTTTCATCTGTTTCTCTCCTGAGTCAATCTTGAGTTTACTTTTTGGTTTCTTCGTGCTGCTATTCTTGTTTTCGAATTTCAGATTCCCAGTATTTTTGTCCCTATATATTTAGCATTTTTGTTCTGTCTGTCTGTCTCTCTGTTGTACTGAGGATTGAACCCAGAGCCTTGAGCCTGCTAGGCCAGTGTTCCAAGCTGAGCCTTGCCACGTGGACTGCTTGACAGACAAGAGTCGGTTTGTGCCTGGAGTGCTCTGCCTAGGCTCTCGGTCAGTGTCGGCATGACAGGCAGCCTCCATGAGTGCAGGGTCCCTCGATGTGGCCCCGTCTCTGCCTAGGCTGCTGGGACCTGCCGGCCTCCCGGTCTCAGCTCTCCTGTTGCTTCGGATGAGGCGTGCATGCACACAGCTAGGAGTCAGAGGAGGCGTCTCTAACTTTTCTGCTCAGGTTGGCCTTGAACTGCAGTCCTGTCTTAAGAATTACAGAAAACATTTTCTGCAAATCAAACGTGCTAACCAAGACTCAGCAGCAATTAAAAAAGCCATCTATGCTGATGTGGCTCAACATCCCTCCACAATTTATAGTGCATCTGGCAAGGGAAGACGGGTGGATCAAGGCAGACGCTGAGGGTTGAGTCGATTCATAGGTGCACTAAGTGCCCGCTATTGGCTGCTTTGTGAATTTCCCACTTTCAATTCGGTTACACAATTTCTGTTACTTGAAAAACGGACAATGTAAATGCCAGGAGTAATGTGACTTTTTCCCAATTTCTTATACCCAAATCCTACTTAAATAAATTAGTCATGTGAAAATCTGTACTAAGCAGAAATAATCTTTCGGTAAGCTGTCAGGCTGTACTGCAGAGAGCTGACATTCTGGGTTTAGTGTGCCATCAAGTTTGAGAGATGGCTTTTGGCCTTGGTATGTCTAGAATTTTGTTAGGAATTTCAGTTTAGAACATTCCATTGAAAAAGTTGACATGAATTTTGCTTGGTTAGAAGAGACTGTAGCCAGGCACTGGTGGCTCATGCCTCTAATCCTAGTTATTCAGGAGCCTGAAATCTGAGGGTGAAGCCAGCCTGGGCAGGAAGGACAGTGATGTGTAGTATCGTTCACCATTGGCTTCCCCATTGTTGAACAGCTCTTCTTCCCCACTGATTGCACTGTCAGTTACAAAACATTTAATTTTCAGGTATTCTTTCTTAGTTATTCTGTTGTTTTTTTCTTTTTCTTCTTTTATCTTTTTTTTTTTTTGGTTGGCTGTGGGGCTTGAACTCTGGGCCTGGGCACTGTCCCTCAGCTCTTCAGCTCAAGGCTAGTGCTCTACCACTTGAGCCACAGCGCCACTTCTGGCCTTTTCTGTTTAGGTGGTGCTGAGGAATTGAACCAAGGGCCTCATGCACATGAGACAAGCACTCTACCACTGAGCCGCCTTCCCAGCCCCTGTTTTTGCCTTTAATCAGAACATGACAGATTCTTACAGGATAGCCAGTCATATTTCCTACTCCACATCTAATGTATTCTCAGAAAACACCAAGTGCTAGTGATACTTACAGTTGTTTCTCCACAGGCTGCTTTGTACCGCCTCAGTGGAGACTGGAATCCCTTACACATTGATCCTAACTTTGCTAGCATGGCAGGTGAGTTAATAATAGGGAATCATCTAATCACATACTTAAAGACAGTGCTGCTTATATCTGGCAATCTGACTAACCTTTAAAAAATAGCTTGCGTACTCTATACAGAGAGGAGTAGAATGACAGGAAGTGGCTTGCAGGAAGTTTTGTGCTTGATGTGTGGATTATGGTAGAGCAGAGCTGCCAAGGCCAGGTCTAGGGTAGCCCGTTACCACAGGGCCTGGGACTGTGGGGAGGGGTGTCACGTGACCCAGAAGGCGTGGTCATCAGAGGAAGAGAGCCGAGAACTGAAAGGTTAGACAGGAATCATCTCCCTCATAGACACCGAAGGAAGTCACTGGGCAAGTTCACCGTCACAAATTGAAATGAAACAATTCTTTGTGTCCCCAGATCTCTCACATTTATTTCCTGTTTTATTCTTTCTTCCATCATTTTCTTCTAGGAAGCATTATTTACAAAATACTTTACATGTATATTAAAATGAATGGTGTAATTCAAAGACACATTTTAAGTATAACTACGTGGTACCTGTGTTCATTTTAGTTTTCTGTTCCTAGGTTTTGAGAAGCCCATATTACATGGATTATGTACCTTTGGATTTTCTGCAAGGCATGTTTTACGGCAGTTTGCAGATAATGATGTGCTGAGATTCAAGGCAATTAAGGTATATATGTTACATAATTTGAATGGTCTCTCTCTGTAATTAAGGAAACAGTTTGTCACTTAATTTAACATAAGTACTGCACTGAAGCAGTGAACATTTCTGTTACTGAATTGGCATTCAGCTCATTGTTTTCAGTAGCTATAAATAGCTCTGCTCCTCACACACCATCTTACAGGTGTAGATGTAACAGACTAGTTGGACTTTTTATGAATCAGTTTAATATATTCACATGTCAGCTTTTAAAATCTTCAGATCTGCTTTTTCTGTTTGATAGTCTGTCCTAATTTAACTAAAAGGTTGAAGGGGCTGTGTTTGGATTCTGATAAAAACATGCATCTGTAGCTCCTGATGGCTGCACACGAGCTTTAGTAGATTCAGGATTATTCACAGGCTTTCACCTGTGCCTACAATATTTTTGCATAAGTGAAAGATGTACACTCACTCAGGTGTGGAGACGCACGTTGTTCACCCTGGCACAGGGCAAGCCGAGGTAGGGCTGCATTCTCAAGCCCAGCCTGGGTCACTCAGGAAGACCCTGCTTCAGAGACCCAAGGAAAAAAAAATGCATCTTTACGTAAACTGTTTACAGCAGCATCAAATGGCACCATAAAGTTGCACTGGTTTTTTCCCCCTGCACAGCTAGAAGATACCTTGCCTTGGATAGAACTCTCAGATATTTTTATTATCCAGTCACGTGTGCACTAACAGTAACACTAACAGCCAAAAAGTTTTGCCTTGTGTTTCCCAGACTGACTTAGTACCACTTTCAAGTGACTGTACTTAACTATGATAATGGTTTTCAAAGTTCGTTGGTAAACATTACTTGCTGATTTTGTACTTGGAAAGACATCGTAACATGCAGTTCTCTCTGTTAGTGTTTTCACATAGCTTTTTGTGTTTTCTTCCCTTTTTACTCATTGGCCTCCCAAATTTCCCCCACAAGTAGAAGTTTCATTTAAAACTTTAATTCCCAAATGCTGTTTTTTAAAGGCTCGTTTTGCAAAACCAGTGTATCCAGGTCAAACACTACAAACTGAAATGTGGAAGGAAGGAAACAGAATTCATTTTCAAACCAAGGTATGGATGCTGGAGTTGGCGGGGCTTTGCTTTGTTGCTCTCTTCAAGTTCTCAATGATTTCATTCTCAACATTGTTCTGTTTCTTGGTTACCACTATGTGCATATGAGATAGAAACTAGATGTTTCTTTTTACATCACTAATTGCAGTTGAAAATTAGATGCTTTATGGACCTTTTTTTGCTTATGCTTTATCTCATTAATGAAAGATCTTGCAACATCTTGCAAACCCCTAGTACAAGGGAGAATTAGAAACACTAGTGTGATAGGAAAAGTGTTCTAAAGTAATTTTACTGAGTTAAAAAATGGTTTAGAGAATAAAAGTGTATCCATTAGAGTGTTTTGAGGGAGTTATTGGTGTTCTTGTAAATTACTACAAGGTCATTCAATCATTTTTTAAGAATGTTTTTAAAAAATAATTTCTGTTAACTAACACTTTTTGGCTTGGTCATGTTGTGGACTCTGATTTGTTGATGTTGTAAGACAAGCTTCAGAAAATCTGTTGCTGACTTGCTGCTGGCCACACAGCAGGCGGTGGCGCTGAGAAGGCGCCCAGCTGGGAGTCCGGGGCCTTGTACCCATTGTTTTCCTCTTAAATTGATAACTGCAAATTTCTGCTTCTAGTGCCGAAAATTCCTTCCTGCTGCTTGCTCACAGATTAGCGTTACCTACCAGTTATTTTACTAGGCAAATTCTCCTGTTGTAATAGCTTTAGTACAAGTTCAACCTCAGAGACTGTATCTGTCTGTCTCTGTCTCTGGAGATGTGCTCTGGCCATGAACTTGAGATCTTCCCACTTCAGCCATCCTGAGTTCTGGAGATAAAAGCTTGTATAACCACACCTGCCTGAGTCAATCTTTTTAACTCCACCCTTCTTTCACACACATAACCATACACACATAAGCACGTGCACACACGCACATACACACACATACACACACACACACGGGCTTTTCTCTGAACCTTGTTGCATATCTGCAACCCTCTCATTGTCTAGTTATTTCTCTTTTGGGGGAGGGAGGGCCTACTGCTGCCACAGTAGAACCCAGGGTGTTGCCAATGCAAGGCAGATGCTCTGCCATTGAGCTTCACGCCTTGAATTCATTCATATCTTACATGAAAAATGAGGCATATGCAAATAGACTGGAGATGCGTCTCAGTGGCAAAGCATTAGCCACATTATGAACTCAGAGGTTTTGAGGACCATGGCTGTATTTTAAGTTTTTATTTTCACAGAATTCCACACATAATTTGTATGAATACAAACTTGGAGGACTAGGGAATAGTAATAATGCATTCTTACCATTTAAAGACATTCCAAGAAAGCCTTCTTTCCTTTCAGTGCATTTGTTGTTTTGCCCGAGATCAGAAGTGCACTTTTCTATTAGTGATGCATAAGAGTCCTTTCTTCACTCCTTCCGTTTCTCCTGACTTCCTTTCCACCATGTTTTAAGAAATAATTAAACATGTTTCAAAGCAGTATGTTTGAACTGATTACAAAAAAGGAACTTACTGACGTGCATTTGGGGAGTCTTTTTATGCTTTTCACTGTGGAATCTGAAACTAGAATTACTACTTTGAAAACTGAACGGTGGTCTGTTCCTTGCCACTTTCCTTCTGTAAGAGGAACCAAATATACCTTGAGTACCACCTCATGTAGACATTGTGCCCTGATCTCTCCTAGCACTTCTCGAATCTGTGGCTCCTCATTAATCCTCTTAGGTTTCAGAAAGTAAAATCCCCTGAACACCACAGCCCAAGGCTCATCCAGACCCATCTGGTTGTTATTTTAGGGGGCGAGGCTTGATCATCCTAAGATTTAAGGCCTTTAGTTGATTCTGTAGCCATAGCTAATAACATTTGTATCATCTTAAACGCCTTCAGGCTTATTCTTGTACCATACATCATTAGCCTTTTGCTTCCTTTTTCATACAAATATCTTTCATATGACTGTTGTTATTTACAGTGAAAGTGTGTCTCCATTGAAGCCATCAGAGTAAACTGTTGTTGCCCCTCTTCTCCTCTTCATTAGGTGCAGGAAACAGGCACCATTGTCATTTCAAATGCGTACGTGGACCTTGTGCCAACCTCGGCTGCTTCTGCTGAGACACCCTCTGTGGTAGGTTCAAAACTGCTCCAAGCTTTTCCTTATTTGTGAATTTGAGCTGACAGCATTTTAGGAATGAATGCTTAAGCCACATTTTTTCCTGTCAAGATGTATGAAAAAATTCACAATTCTTCATGTGGACACTGATTCAAAAACAATTGAGGGAAAAAGAATAGTTTGACAGCATGGAGTTTTTTGTTTTTTTGGGTCCGGTCGTGGGGCCTGAACTCTGGGCCTGGGCGCTGTCCCTCAGCTCTTCAGTTCAAGGCTAGCGCTCTACCACTTGAGCCACAGCGCCACTTGCGGCTTTTTTCTTTTTGCTTATGTGGTGCTGAGGAATCAAACCCAGGGCCTTATGCGTGCAAGGCAAGCGCTCTACCACTGAGCCACCTTCCCAGCCCCGACAGCATGAAGTTTTAACAAACTTTTTACATGATCCTGGGATCTCTGAAGAGAAAACGAATTCTCCAGTGTTTGAGTGACTAAATCAGTTTTTTACATTGAACAATATTTTGGATAAAAATAGGTGAAAAGGCCAAATAATCTTTTGCTTGAGTTAAAGATAGATAGATATATACAGATCTATCTATGTGCAGGTACGAAAACAGCGTATTTGTTGAAACATCTGCATTCTCTATGAACGTCTGTTAAGGCTCTTGATAAATAGATACTCTATCTCTAAAATAACTTGTCATTGTTGAGATTTTCACACTGGTGATCTTTGCTGTTATAAACCATGTTACCACATACTCACAAATTAAAATCTCTTAAAAATTATCTGAGATTGAAGACATACAACATTTTACTGCTATAGAGAAATTCAGGCTACATCTGACTTAGTCCTGTTTTGTAGACCTTAGGATGTGAGTACCTTCCTTGTTTAGTATCTTTTTGAGGTTAATTTGGGACATAGGTAACCCCATTCCAAGTTTCGCTGAAAGGAGAAGCCTCTTATTAAGAAGGCGCTGGTGGCTCACACCTGTAATCCTAGCTACTCAGGAGGCTGAGATCTGAGGATCCTGGGTCAAAGAGCTGGGACACGAAAGCTACCATACTCTTAGCTCCAGTTAACCAGCAAAAAGCTCAGAGTAGAGCTGTGGCTCAAGTGGTGGAGCTCTAGCTTTGAGGAAACAAACCCAAAGCAAACCTCAGGCTAGCACCCAAGCCCTGAGCCCTCCTTCCTGCTCTCAGCCGGTCAGATGCCTCCCCCAGGGCTCTCACAAGGCGGCACCCGAGTACACACACCCTGATCTCACCGTGGAAGAGGACAGGACATCCGCGGCCCCAGCCCAGTCTCAGCACTTGACGGGCAGAGGACAGTCTGCATGGTTTGCAGAGACCTTCCCTCCCATCTGCTGCTCACCTTTCCCTCCACTTAGTAAGTGCTTTGGTCCAGTACATTACACCACAGATCCATCCGTCTGAAGGACCTGGTTTTCTCTGTTTGGAGGTGCAAGCCTGGTGGGGTGAGGGGCTCTCTGTGCTAAGCAGACTGAATCCAGGCCAGTAAGGGTGAGTCTACTCCAAACTCTCTGTTCTTTCTGTGGCTAAGTCCCCCAAGAGAAAAGGTGAGAAGGAACTAATGATTGGTGAAAGCAAATGAATATCCCATCCACCTAGTGCACAGGACTTGATAATGGCTTAATAACATGGCCATGTCCCGCCAGACCAACTCTACCCAGGAGATAAACCCTAGCTTTGGTCATGGTGGCCTAGGAATCTGGGTTTCAGAGCACACATAAAAACCTTAACTTAGACTTTCATGTTTTAGAATTATCATGGCCTTCATGTTTAAACCTCTATTTTTGAGTTGTCTAGTAAAGGAGAGATGCATCTTTCTTTGTGGGTTTTTTGTAACTATAAATGCAGTGATCTGTGGCTTTAAATTTTGGTTTCTGTAACAGTGTTGGTTATCCCAGCCAATTACAGCAAAACAGTGGAGCAGCTATTGAGGAGGCTAAGATCTGAGGATCACGGTTCAAAGCCAGCCCGGGCAGAAAAGTCAGTGAGACTCTTATCTCCAACTAACCACTAGAAAACTGGAAGTGGTGCTGTGGCTCAATCGGTAGAGTGCTCACCTTGAGCTGAAGAGTGCAGGGATAGGGTCCAAGCCCAGAGTTCAAGACCCACGACCTACAAAAAAACAAAAACAAACAGTGGAGCATGTAATTGCTCTTTATGTACAAGACATGCCTCCTATGAAACTTGTGTCACCCAAATTGCCTGAAACTCAGTGGTTAAAAAGTCTAGGATTCTAAAAAATACCCCCCCTCCCCTTTAATGGCATATGCTCACAATCATCTTTGCCCTCAGATGGTCAGAGTATTATTAAAGTTCACACTTTGTCTTCTTGGCAGAATGGCCAGCTCCAGAGCGCTCTTGTTTTTGAGGAGATAGGCCGGCGCCTGAAGGAGGTTGGGCGTGAGGTGGTGAAGAAAGTCCACGCTGTGTTTGAGTGGCACATCACTCAAGGTGGAAACACTGTGGCCAAGTGGAGTAAGTGGGCCCTGACTCTAATGCTGTAATAAAACTCTGTGGGCGGAGAGTTAAAGACTCTGCCTTTGACCTTCTTAGGTAAGCTTCTTCTCAGGGTTTGGAGCCTCCAAACCCTTGTAGTTTTTCCTAAATATAGAGGGAAACAATGAACACTGTGTTTTAAAGATTTCATTGTAATGTTAATGCAGTTGGCACTCCATATGCATGGTCTCACACTTGTGGTTTTAGTCAGCCACAGATGGGAAATGCAGCTGGGTCTGTGTGTGGCTCCATGTTTTTCTTGTCTCTGTCTCTAAACAACTCAGTGTTTACATTGTGCTGGGTGTTACAAGCTGTCCAGAGGTTTCTGCCTGGGTTCCATGCAAATGCAGTGCCATTTTGCAAAAGGAACCCGAGTGTTCTGAGTCCCCAAGTGGACAGGTCCTGGAATGGACCTGTCCATTAGAAACAGTCAGCTGCCTTAACTCTAGTCAAATGAAATACTTGTGAGTCATTTGAGAATTCTGTGTCCCAAAACAATGCTCTGAATTGTCTCAACTATTATCACTATGAAATTGTAATTTATTTCATTGACATACGTATGCTGTAGTCAAAGCTGCTTGATCTGTCCAGGAAGTTATCTGTCCTGGCACTGTGTTGGCAAGGTGGCTAGGCGTCTAACCGTAGACTGACTTCCTGAGGAAACACAGCAGTCCTATTCTCTTCCAAAGGCTACCATTGTGTGAAGAAAGGAGTATAATTAGAGGATACAGGAAAATAATATTTTCATTTAATTTTTCACTGAAATCTTTTAATTTCTCTCTCTTTTTTAACCTGGAAGTCCCAGGAACAGAATTCTTTCCCTATTAGTCAAGCAGTTTTCGGCAGTCTTTCTCATAAATGGGAAAAGCAATGTGTAATAGCTTGAGGGTATTAAACTCAGGGCCTTGTGTTCCGACCTCAGCTTGCCTGAGCCATTCTTGTCTATTCCTCCCTATTCCGCTCTTCACCATTCTTCCCCAACCTCCTCATCCATCCCACATGCCTCCCTATGTTCCTCGCCACTCCCCACTCCTCCCCAATTCCTTCCTGTTCTCCATTGTCCCCCACTCCTCTCCCAGACAGCTCCCCATCCTCGCTAACCACTCTACCCTTCCCCATTGCTGTTCCTCCCAGACTCCACCCCATTCTTCTGCAGTTCCCCATTTCTATTCTCCTCTCTCATCCTTCTTGCTCATTCCTCTCCACCCCTCCCCATCTGCACTGGCCCCAACTCTTCTGATTCTCCACCCCCTCTTTGCTCCTGACCGGCCTCCCCAGCCCTCTCCCTCCCCATCTGCACTGGCCCCAACTCTTCTGATTCTCCCCACCCCCTCTTTGCTCCTGACCGGCCTCCCCCAGCCCTTCCTCGGTCCTCATTCTTCACCGTTTCCCCCATTCGTTCCTGTTCTTATTTCATTCCTCTCTGGTTCTCAGACATTCTTCCCCATTCCCTCCCCCTACTTCCTCCCCAATTCTTTTCCATTCTTTCATTAGGTTGTGATGATGAACTCTGTTTGTTCATCCTTCCTCTTGTCCATTCGTCACCATTTTCTCCCGTTTGTCTCATTTCTCCCCGTCCTTCCCAGTCCGTCCTCCGTTTTCTCCTGTTCCTTGCCTTTGTCTTATCTGACCCACCTCCCCGTCCTCCCTTTGTCCCTCTCCCTCTTCTGTCCCTCCCATGTTCCTCCCAGTCTCCCTCAGTCGCTATTCCTTCCCTACTTTAATCCTCGAACTTCTAACTCAGTTTTCCCCATTCTTTCCTATTCCTTTTCTTGCCACATTCCTCCCGCACTTTTCCAGCTTCTCCTTGATTCCTTCCCATCCTTCCCTGCCTCCCATCCTCCCTAGCCTCTCCCTCCTTCCCCATTCCTCCTCATTGCTAAGCATTCTTCTCCATCTGTCCTTTCCCTCATCTCTTTCCATTCTTGCTAATTCATCCCGATGCTCCCCATCTGTCCCATTTTTTCCTTTTGTCCCCCATTCTGCCACCCACTCACCTGTAGGGACAATACTTGTCTGGCAGGATGTATGTGCTGAGCCACTTTCCTAGCCCTCAGAGAGAAGTCTTTGACTGGAAAGCATGGGTATGGTTTCCTTAGCCAGACCACCCTTGATTCTGACTGAAGGGAGAGGCTGTGGCTGTGTCTTGAGGGTTAGCCCTTTGACACTGTTCCAGGGGAGGAGGGGAGCAGCGTGGCTTCTGCCTTGCTGAGCTACTGCAGAGCCCTTCCTCCTTCCTGGGGGCCAAAAGGGAGCCACCGAGAGGAAGCCAAGAGAGGGCTTCCAAGAGTTTCTTTTGGGAAAGAAGCCCCACTTTCACGTATATTTGTAGCTTATTTCTAACGCTAGGAAGTATAGCTTTAGAATAGACTAATACAAGCCATCTTGATCCCTGGGTGGGTGACTGGGTCAGGATGAATAGCTGTTATAATAGCAAGAACGCAGCTATTGTGCCATCTGCATTTTTACTACTCAAGTAGAACTGAATGCCTGGGCATATTCAGATTCGGGTTTCCAATACCCTATGTCCACAGGTATTGCTTTTACTCATTTGAGTAAAGGCTCGCTTTTGTAGGGATTCTTAGCTAAGTAAGTTTAAAGTCTGTTTGCTTGTCACTTATGCAGTGTGGTTATCACTATCTCCCCTGGGGCTTCTCTGACGGTTTATTTGTTCTTTCCCAGCTCCTCTAGATCTATGGATATCTTATTTGCTAAAAGCATTGCAGAAAGTTTAGTTTAGATGAAGTAGGATTGCTTTTACCCTCTATTAAGATAAATGTCAGCAAACACTCCTATATCTGGGTACAATATATGGTAATGATATACACCATTGAGATAAAACAGTTAACTATTTTACAGTATTATTTCTAAAACCAGTCAGAAGTTGTTCTGTGCAACAGTAAAAATCTAAAAGAAATGAAAAATCAAAGCAATAAGGAGAATGAAAACAGGCTTTCTGCGGACTGCAGAATAATTTGCTTCTGAAAATTAAACATTTACTTTGAGCTGAAACTCGTAAAGCCCCAAAGCTCTGAAAATGAAGTTTTTTCTTTCCAGTGTTAGCAAAACCTGAGCTGAACTTGTGTGAGATTCATCTTTATTTAACTGACCTATAGTGTGATTGGAGTAATCATGAATGGCTTTGTTCATAGAGTGCTCTAGCACTTGAGCCATGCCTCCAGACTGGCTTCAAGTCTAATCACACAGTCTGTCATCTCTTCCATGTAGGAACATAGGATTTACATTTGGATAGCATGACTAGACAAATAATGTGTTGTGCATTTTGTTTGAATGTAAGTGGAACTTAAAGCACGTGCTGTGTGACCAACTATAGGACTGGACCTGGGTTTTCATTCATGGGCAGCTCACACTTTATTTAAATTTTGTCAGTACTGAGTTTTGAACTCACTACATGAAGCAGGTATTCTACCCCTCACCTCCAGCCAAACTCAGACTTTCTAAAGTGTGGCTTCAGCTAATGCTTCATAAATTTTATATGGTTTTGGAGCAGTTAGTCCTTCTGCTAACAAAGCTTTGTTAAAGAAACATTTACAGCTTAAAAAGTTTTCACAGTCTTTATAGTATTAAATGCTAGGAATATGCATAACATACAGCTAGAGCATGTTCAGTCTTTATTACCTTGCTATTCATATGCAGGATGTTTGATGGATTCAGGTGTTTGAACATGAAACTTCTGAATTCCGCTTTCCTGCTGTGCTGACTGGGGTCTTTAAATTCAAAGGCCTTAATTACACATACCAGGAACTTCACTTCCTTATTCTCTCTGAGCTAATACTCATAGCATCTTATACAAACTTCTTCATTTAGGAAACATTGCTGATTTCACTGCTTTGAAGAACTTGGAAGATTTTCTAAATGACAGATGATGTGTAAAATCGTGTAGAACAAGCTCCTGATTAGAACTTGCAGGTTATAAAAACCACTTCGTCTGGTTACAGTGGTTTCTTCCTGCCTCTCCAGCTATTGACCTGAAAAGCGATGCTGGAAAAGTGTATCCAGGCCCTGCAGAAGTCGCTGCCGATGTCACGATCATCATTTCAGATGAAGACTTCATGGAGGTGGTCCTGGGCAGGCTCGACCCCCAGAAGGTAATGCTCCCCTAACTTCTACTCAGCGTTATTCTTCCTGCTTGATAATGGCAGGTCAAGTTGATCTGACTCCCAGTTGGGGATTTCTAAGATTCCCTCAGACTCTGAAGAGACAGAGTTGGCTGACAGATCATAGCTTACTTATTTTCAGTTGACATCGATTCTTGGATGGAGTTCCTCTTCACCATACACTAGTAACAACAAAGGCTTCTTATAAAGACTTCTTAATGTCATTAGTCCAAAAACCCTATGAATTAGTGGGTACTACATAAAACAAGACTTTTTTTTTTTTTTGCCAGTCCTGGGGCTTGAACTCAGGGCCTGGGCACTGTCCTCCAGGATAGCACTCTATCACTTGAACCACAGCTTCACTTCTGGCTTTTTTTGGTAGTTAATTGGAGGTCAGAGTCTTAAGGACTTTCCTTTCTGGGCTGCTTTGGAACTGCAGTTCTTAGATCTTAACCTTCTGAGTAGTGATGTGAGCAACCAGTGCCCACGAAGATACTCATTCTCAATGTAAAGGTCTAGTAATTCTTTGAAACCTTGGGAACAGACGTATCAGTTTCCCCTTCTACTGCATAGCTCCCTGTGGCTTAAGGCAATGTTAACATCTCAATTTTAAGCCTTTTCTCCCATATCAGACACTTATCCAACATGTTGGTATACATTTGTCTGCAACTTTTTACAAAAAGGGTGGCTTAAACCAGCAGTATCCAGTAGACATATTAAAGAATGTTACGAAGGTGCACTTCAAAAAATATTTAGCCTAGAACCTACAAATACTATAATTTCAGTATGTAATCAGTATGAAAATGTTGGTGCTATTGGTGATAGTTACTGCTTCACAATGTCTATGTTATGCTTAGAGTGTGTGTGTCTAGCCACTGAGGTCTGCTCTTAAATGCTCAGTAGCCATATAGCTACCTGCTGCTCTTTGTCCCTCATCTGCTCCTGCAACTGCCACTCCTCTGATAGAGGGGTGTGCAAGTCTGTGAACAGATCTCTCTGTCTTTTCTGTGTCTTACGCTCTCGATGCCCTTGCCTTCATCCTCGAGCCTGTGTGACATGTGCCCTACTTTTCACTCTCCACCTCTGATGCCCAGTCTCCTTGTTCATTAAACTTAGAACATGAGCTCTAACACCTGACATTTAAAGCCTTCTGTGTGTTCTATGTTGGCCTCTCCCCTTAAACTATGTTTGGTTCTTTAAGTGGCACAAAACATGTAAAATTGTAAGAACTGCTTTCATTTTATCTCTTGGGATGAGAAAAAGATCCAGTTCCCATCACCTCTCTCCTATTGTCCTCCACGTACTAACCAGGCCTGGCCTTGCTTAGCTTCCGAGATTGGGTGAGATGGGGCGTGGTCAGGGTGGTATGACCCTAGAATGTCTTCTCTTAATGCTGTCTTTGCTGTCCAGCCTGTCTACCCACGACTTCAGACTAATCATAGCCCTTTATGGAGGTGGCCCGGCAATGCTGTTCCTGATGAGAACATTCACAGCATGATTTCCCCTTGCTCGCCTTTCTGGACTTCTCCCACACCACTCACCCATCATGCTACTGACACGCCCTTTCTCTTAGTTCTTCCCATGTATCTCTTCTAGAATTCTTCCCTAGCAACCAGAGGAGTTCCCTCCTGCTGGACTCAAATGGCATCCTGTTTTTTTTCCCTCATAGAGTTCATAACAGGTTTTAATTATTTGATTACCGTTTTGTACTTCCCAGCTTGACATCTGTCCTGAGCATAGAATACTGTCCAGTACCCTACAGACACCCGGTTAATACTTAAGTAGATTGAACATGGGAAGCAATCCAGAAGTGCAGTTGAGTAGAAATTGGAACTCTTGCTTGGCAGACCACATAGAAGGGTCCTATAAACATGAGATTAAAGGGAATGATGGTGAGAGGAGAGTAACACTGTTTAACGGCACTGGCTCCTTCACAAAGCACCAAAGCAACGGATGTACGCTTGTCAGTGATCATAGCTCAGTGCAGGTTCTGGCAGTCCAAGCCACCATTACAGGGTTACAGTTTGTGTAGACAGTAACTTGAACTCTGCATGGCAACCTGGTTTTGGAGAAGGACAGAATACTGCAGCCAGGGTCCACCTTGAGAAGGCACCTGGTATCTGAATTTGAAGTCCTTCAACCAGTCAGTGCAGAAATAAATGAAATGGGGTCTAAGAGAACAAGTGAACAGATCAGCATAGCAAAAATCTTTGAAAAAATGATCAACAAATGATTAGCTAGCTGTACACAGTACCAACATAAAAAGCTAGAGATGGAAAGGGAGACTTTGCATTTCAAGTGTCTTGAGTGTTATTTTCAAAACCTATGCTAACAAATTAAAAAACTCAGAGGAAGGAAATGGACAAATTTCTGGACACAAGTGATCTATACATTGCACTTGAGGAATCCTCAGGCACAGAGGATTCATACTCCAGAGCAGAAAGACCGTATGTGACACACCTGCACCAGCATAAAGGGAAAAAGCTGAATGTGCTTTCTTGTGTCAGAAATAAGACAAGCACGGCTCACATATCCATTCTACACAGTGAAATCTCCATTAAAATACCAGTTAAACTCTTCAGTGAGTCACAGAAAACCACCCTAAGATGCCTATAGAGGCAAATGGACTCTGAATAGCCAAAGCAGTCCTGGTTGCAAGTCGTCACAGAGCCAGCAGTAAAGGACTTAGAAGTAAACTCACGTCTCCAGCCACCTGATTCCCAACAGGCATGCTCAATCTCTACAGAAGCCAGCTCAAAAATGGGTCCAAGACTCATGTAGGAGAACATACTCAGTAAAGCAGAGGGAGAGCCCTGGCTCGCTCGGTGGTGTTGGGGCAGGGATGACTTTCTAGATGGCCTCCAAGAGCCCAGGAAACAAAAGCAGAAGTTGAAAATCATCTGCAACAGAATGGCTGTGTGCAGCAAAGGAAATAGTTCACAGTGTGAATGGGGGGATTCTGCTGAGCCCATCACGTGACAGAAAAGGTAATCCGCTTACAAAGAGGCAAGCTGTATGAAAAGATGCCCTGAAAGAAGAGATACAAATGGCCAGCAAAATACAGAAGAGCTTGACAAATCAGCAACCAGTAATGCAAGTCAAAACTGAAAGTGAATCTGAACGATTCACCACCGTAGGCAGACAAAACCTTAAGACACTTATCTCCAGTTAACCAGCCAAAAACCTAGCCAAGTGGTAGAGTGTCAGCTCTAGTCCCTGAGTTCAAGCCCCAGTATGGACACAAAAACCAAACTACAGTGAGATACTATCTCAGCCTGGTTAGAATGACTATTAAAATCAAGCAAGAATAACAGATGCTGTTGGGGAAAAGAAACCCTTCCACACCACTGGTGATGTGTAGTACAATTACTTTGGAAATCAGTGTACAGTATACAGGTGGCCTCAAACTAAAAACAACACTACTATATGACCCTGTTAACACTAAGCCTGGGTGTATCTCCAAAATCAATGGTGTCATCATAGAAAGGAGTTTATGTGTGTTTATTGTGGCACTGTTTACAGAAGCTAAGATACAAAATCAGCCTGGCTGCATGCCAGCAAGAGTAGAGAAGGGAAATGTGGTGTGCATAAACTATGGAGTATTCAGCCATAAGGAAGGACTTTGTATCATTTGCAGCAAAATGGATGGAACTAGAGAACTTCAGATGCTATGTGAATCAAGTCACACAAAGAAAGACTAATGCTAACAATGCCATTATTGTTTACCATAGGGCTACACATGATCCTTTTTATTATTTCCTGGCTTAAGTACAATAAACATTGTTAATCTGCTTTTAAAGTTCTGGACTTGTTATTAGGGATACAGTACAGCTCTTTATCTACCTAGTCCTAAATTCATGTGTCAGAACAGAGTAAAGACAGCACAGGTTGAAACAGAACTCCCAGACATGTCAGTGCAGATAAATTATTCTCTGGTTTTCTAGAACACACACAGGAGTCTTAATTTTTTCAGGCATCTAAAAATGTGACCACTGTCTATTATGAAGCTGTCATTGCTTACACCCTCCCTGCAGTCCCGTGTTATCAGCTCAGCTGTATTCACTCTGAACCAGTGTCTTTAACAAGAAAGGAAGCGTACTGTGCGAACTAACCATTGGTTCTCTTTCCAATCTCCTTCCCAGGCCTTCTTCAGTGGCCGACTGAAGGCCAAAGGGAACATCATGCTGAGCCAGAAACTTCAGATGATCCTCAAAGACTACGCTAAGCTCTGAGAGTCCCGCCCGCCAGACTTAATTAACAGTGCTTCTCCTCCTCACCCATATGGTCGTCATGCTGCAGAAGAGGTGAAACTAAAATACAGGGGAAACCGCCTAAGGGTTCAGGGTTCAGGTACCTTTTCAGATTTTCATTTTCTACTAATTTTTCACATATTATTTTTACAAGAAACTGTAATCTAGCACATAATTCTGCTACCAGATCTGTATCTTCATAATAAAGTCCAGTTTCTTTAGAACCTGTAATAGCAATTGTAACTTGAAAGGAAAAATCAATAAAAGCTGCTTTGAGACCTTTTACATATTTTTAATTTATTGACACTGGTTTTAACGTGAATGTCTCTGTAGCTATGCATTGTTCATATTTGGTTATTTTGCAGAAGTGCTGAATCTAAAACACAGGAGAAATGACAACATTTTCAGATTTTTAGGCACATATAACCTTCCAGAATTAACCATAATGACATGAAAAAACCATATTTTATATGTATACACACATACACACACACACCAAGATTGATAGTAAGTTACCAAAGAAAATCCCAGGACAGTACGTGGCGTCACTGCTGGATTTTACCTAGACTTTTAATGAAGTAATGACTATTCTATAGGGTTCAGAACACTTCCAAACTCGTTGTACAAGGTGGCCAGCAACATCGTTACTAAGACCTGACAAAGAAGATTGTACAGAAATAAATGGAAAAGTTCTCACAAAATAACTGAAACCTCTCGGTACAGCTGAAGATAATTAAAAGAGCACACAAACCCAATAGGCAAAAAAGAGAAAATAACTAGCAGATAGAATTCAACAAGTGATTACATGGATGAACTCAACATATGAAGACAAATATACATCATATAAACAGAATGAAGGATAAAATGTTGTATGATATGTGAATAGAGAAAAGCAACTGATGAAATTAAAGACCAGATCAAATCCCAGATCAAATTAGATTTAGGAAGCAATGCAGTAAAGGCTATAGCGGGCAACATCATCACCATGACAGCATCCTACTGGAGAAAATCAGCATTTCCTCTAAGGTCAAAACAATACAAAGGTGTGTATTCTTGCTCTTATTTGATACACTACTGGATTAGGCAAGAAAAAAGGAAATAAATTCCCAGTTTGTAGACAGTATCATTCCATACTTAGAAATGTTTTAAAAAGTAGCAGAATAGGGCTGGGAAGGTGGCCCAGTGGTAGAGCGCTTGCCTTGCATGCCTGAGGCCCTGGGTCCAATTCCTCAGCAACACATAAGAAAAAAGAAAAAAGCCAGAAATGGTGCTGTGGCTCAAGTGGTTAGAGCGCTAGCCTTGAGCTGAAGAGAGCTGAGGGACAGCGCCCAGGCCCAGAGTTTATTTAGGCCCCATGACCGGATCCCCCCCTCCCACACACACACAAAAAAGTAGCAGGATGCAGTCAATATCAAAATGGTTTGTATATATTCACACCACACACACACACATATATATGCCTGAATATATATGTAATATATAAATAAAAACACGTATGTGTATATATGTATATATGAGATCAATAATAGCTAATGTGACAAAATCAATACCATTCAGATAAACCAAATAATTCCGTAATTATTCTAGGAACTGGTGGCTCACACCTGTCATCCTAGCTACTCAGGGAGGCTGAGATCTGAGGACTGCTGTTCAAAGCCAGCCTAGGCAGTAAAGTCCATGGGACTCTTATCTCCAATTAACCACCAAAAGATCAGGAGTGGAGGTGTAGTTCAGCTAGACACAAAGTAAACAAGTTTCCAAAGTTCTGATAATGAGAACTACTTTCCTTTGTAACATTGTTTAGATTTCAAAGGAAAAATTTCACCATGATATTTTTACCATAAGGGGAGTTTTTCATTATAGATGTAATAATGCATCTATTAGATGATTAACAGCTGAAATAAGGGACTGTTTCAACTACAGAATATACAGGCAGTCACCTAAGATAGCACACACGCTCAGAACTCCCTTCCTGTTCACCGGGAGAAAACTATTGTCCAGATATTCGCAGGGGTAGGAAAACGTTTAATGACTTTCCAGCCACTTTCTTCATATGATTTCACTGAATTATAACACCGCACCTCATTCTGCTTCCTGTATTGAGTCTAAGTGTGGTACATTTGCATTGTTAAGTTTCCTTAAATCTCACAAATATTCAATGCTAGAATGTGAACAAACCATTTTAGCGTTACACTAAGAAAGCCAAGCCAAGATGACTCCTGGTGCAGTACACTAGACCGATACTTGGTTCCTGTCTCACAGTGGCCTTCGCCATTGCTACTGCCGAGAATTCCTGCTAGCTAACTCCCCATCTCCCATGCTTCCCTGCTTCAAACCCCTGCCTCATTTTTCTTATTACAGTTTCTTTTCACAGTTAACAAGTGTTTCAGTGTGTATGCTTAAAGATTTCTGTTTCTGAATGTATTCAAGACAAAGAAGTAGAAGTTTAGGAAGGAGGCTAGAAAAGGAAAGTAATGTCCGTAAGCTGTCCACCATGGGCATTTCTCCATGTGAAGGTCCTGCGGTTTGAACTCAGGGCCTGAGCACTGCCTGAGCTTTTCTTTGTACAAGGCTAGTGCTATACCACTTGAACCCCAGTTCCACTTTCACCTTTTAGGTGGTTAACTGGAGATAAGAGTATCAGCCTTTCCTGGCTTAGAATCTCAGTCCTCAGATCGCAGCCTCCTGAGAAGCTAGGATTACAGGTGTGAGCCACCAGCACTTGGCTCTGCGTGAGTGACACATTAGTTTCATGACACCAACAATTATTACCTAAATATCCCTATTCTAAAGATAATGATCCTGGTTCAGGGAGGTTAAATAACTTCCTCAAGACCACACTGCTATCAAGTGGCAGGTTTGGAAACAACAGGCCGTCTTTGTACCTAATCAGCTTTTCCCAGAGTTTAGGAGGTCTGGATGCACGGTGCAGGAGTTAACTCCAACTCACCCAAAAAAACACTAAAGGCATGCTTGTTTGGTAGGCTCTGCATTTAAAACATTAATGTATCTATACTTTTAGTTAAATATGCAGAACTTATAATGGCTCCATTAAAATTTTAAGCTTTTATGATAAACACCAGACAATTGACAGCTAATGGTCTTACATTTTTAGGGAAATAAACAGGAAAGAATTGGTTTAAAGATTATTAAAGAGGGCTGGGAAGGTGGCTCAGTGGTAGAGCGCTTGCCTTGCATGCCTGAGGCCCTGGGTTCGATTCCTCAGCACCACATAAGCAAAAAGAAAAAAGCCAGAAGTGGCGCTGTGGCTCAAGTGGTAGAGCGCTAGCCTTGAGCTGAAGAGCTGAGGGACAGCGCCCAGGCCCAGAGTTCAGGCCCCACAACCGGACCCCCCCCCAAAAAAAAAAAGATTAAAGAAACACTTTCCTATAGTGAAGGTACAATCGGACAAGAAATGTATTTTGGGTTGTGAGGTATTAGTATTCAAATTTTGTTATTCCAAACCCATGATAAGAAGTCATGAGTTTTGTCTAATTGAAAATAAACTGACAAATATAAAGAAAGCACCATTAATTGTTGCAACTAAAATACCAAGTCTACAATTTTTTTTTTTAAATTATGGTATCCACAGAAACTTAGAAGCTGCAGAAAAGGTTCATCAGACATTAGAGCCTGAACTGGGCGCTGGTGGCTCACACCTGTCATCCTAGCTATTCAGGAGGCTGAGATCTGAGGATCATGGTTCAAAGCCAGCCCATGAGATCACTCGTATCTCAAAATAAATCACCAGAAAACCAGAAGTGGTGCTGTGGCTCAAGGTGGTAGAGCGCTAGCTTTGATCTGAAGAGCTGAGGGACAGCGCCCAGGCCCAGAGTTCAAGCCCCACAACCCACCAAAAAAACAAAGAGAGAGACTTTAGATTCAATAGGGCTGAGTGAATCCAGTCTATCTAGCCCAATGAATGCCTCGATTTTGTTCTTCACCAGCTGCCTTTCATAGTTACTAGTAATGCTGGAGGGCTCTGGCTTTCCTGGGGCATGGGAGGAACTGATTTGGGAAAGTAGAATACCATATTGGGAAATTCAAGGCAGGGCTGAAATGTTTCTGGAATAATCTATTGACTTTGATTTTTGCTTGTGAGGCAGGAGAAAATTAGCTGGGTGCTGGTGGCTCACGCCTATAATCCTAGCTGGGGAGAATAGAGCCCTCCTGCTTTGTAGAGTTGGTTAAAAATTGGTTTACAAGGGAGGAAATGTGAGACCTGGGCTTGCTGCACCAGGCTCTCCCGGTGCTCCCTAAGGATCTATTCCCCTGGTTACTGGCCCTTCTCATGGGTTTGAGTCAGATGAGACGGAATATGGAAATCTTCAGTGACACCTTGTGTAATTGTTGCAGACAATACATAGAGGATATGAGTGCAGCGTCCAGTGACGTAAGCATTTCACTTCATAATATAAGGATTGTTAAGAATTGGGTCATTATTGCAGCTTGACAACAGAATTTCTCATGTCTCCTCTTAAATTAGATAAGGAAATTACTTTTTGGCTCCTTTTTCCAGAAAGGCCCAACAATCCGCTTTCAGCATAAAACGGCTGTAGAAGATGGACCATTGATCCTCTGAACTTTTCGAGATGGAAAAAGACCAACGTGGTTGAGAGGGAAATGAAGCAGGATAGGTAAGAAGACAGGGAAATTGCATTATTCCAGACTCAGAAGTTAAAACCAGAAAGGAATAAGCTGCTCTCCATCGCGCTACCTTTCAACGTTAAGTTACGAGATGTGGACCTGGAAGCTGCCTGCTTTGTTTGAAATGTGAAATTCTTAGAACTCTTTATGAATGGATAAAGACAGAAAGAATGAGAGGAGCTGTCTAGCAAAAGAAAGTCCTGAAGGTTGCGTGTGTTTTGGGTAGGGCTTCACCACAGACCCAGACACAAGTCAGCCAGCCGGCCATGGACTGAAACCTCTGAAGACCTGCATCCACGAAAGTCCTGTAATCATGCTGTTTCTCTCAGTATTCATTATGAATTTCCACAAGACAGGACCAGAGCAAGCAAGCACCCAGCACTCCTTGGCATGGGAGTTTGAGACAGAATGTGGGAGTGCAGTCGGGAGAATCAATTTGACCTAAGTCTGCAACATTAAGCAACAGAATGAGTGCTAACCAAATTGAACTGCAATTGTCTGGAGCTGCTCCCAGTGGCCTAGCTAGCGTTTCTGCCAGCCCACGTCACAGAGTTATGTAATCCAAATGTACACCCGAGGTCGGGGGAGACCAGTGCCTCTAGGTGGCAGGCCACCACAGCCAGCCGGGGCACACGGAACCACGCAGCTCGGAACTCCTGGTCCCCAGGCTGAAAGACCGCTCTGGCCAGTTCACTATTCCTCACAGTTAGACGGCCCTTCTGCCTACAGTGACTGATTTCTGGCAAAATTAAGCAACGTTAGCTATAGCCATAAATGTTACATAAAAGCAACTTCCCCCTCAAGCTCCAGGCTCAGGCTTACACATAAGTGCTAGCAAGCTTTCAAAGAACAGCTGACTTCCAAGTCACACTAGACACTCCTGGAGACAGAAAAGAGTGAAGGCTGCCCAGCTCACACCCTCCCTCAGCATCTAAGCCTTCCCCCACGCACACGCACACCTGTGCCCTGCAGCACAGGTCACAACAGCCAGACGATGGAATTAGCCTAAGGGCTCACCAGTGCGGCACACGTACAAATAAAGTTTCAACGAAACTCTAGAAAGCTATAAAGGGGAATGAAATCATGACATTTTTAGGAAAATGGCTGGAGCTGCAGGATCATTGTGCCAGGAAAAATAAGCCAGACTTTAAAAGACAAATAGTGCATGAAGAAACTAGATTTTCTTTTTTTTTTTTTAAGATATGAAAGTAGAGGGCTCACTATTGGGAAGATGAAGGAACCAGCAGGAAAGTAGAGAGAAAGCAGTGGGTGAATATGATCAAAGCGTATGGAAAGTTGCAATGGGATTGCTCCAGAATTGGTATGGGATTTCACGTTTTGAGTTTTTAAGAATGGTTATTATAAAGGTGATGTACAGAGGGTTACAGTTACATCAGTCAGGTAATGAGCACATCTCTTTTTGGACAATGTCACCCCTTCCTTCGCTTTCTCCCAGTTTTTCTCTCTGGGAATTCACTTTTAACCTCGATCTAATTCTAATTCACAATCGGATCCATCACTTAACTTCCCCCTTGATCACTTGCATAATCCACCCTGAAGCACACGTCTGAATGCTATCTGGAAGACAGACTTGCAGCAATTCAGTCACCAACAGTGCCTATGAGAACAGTATGTGCACCCAGAGCGCAGAGGCGCCCTGCCCCGAGCAGAGCACCACCCTGCCGTCATGTCTGTTTCTGCCAGCGACCGGTCGGGTTGTCGCCACCTCCTGGGAAGCCGGTGCTCGCGTGTGCCTGGTGACTGCACTGCTCCCATGCTGTTCTTTCCCTGAATTGGCTCTCACAGCCTGAAACAACACTGTGTCAGCGGACACCCAATTTGCTATTAACTGGGGGATCACAGAGTGTACAGAATCTGGGTCAGCGATCACACAGCGGGAACAGGAATTCAGAGGGCTCCACACTGCGGGGATGACTTTTTCTCGCCCTGGAGAGTGAGCGGTGGTGGAGGGCCCCCCTGCAGCGCAGGCCCTGGCCAGGGCCATCCGCTCTGATCACCTGGAGAAGAGTTTGCCATCTTGATGGCCTCCCAGCCTCCGGGCAGCCTTCAGTACCCGTGGGATCTGCCTCTGCTTCTGACTCAAGGCCACAGTGAGCTAGGAAGCTCCCACGCCAGGGCGCAGTGTGGCAGCTCTGAAGGGCCAGCTTGGCAGAGGTTCCCAGGAGGTTGACGGCATCTGGCAGATTGGCATTGTCATCCGAGGCCCCTCCTCCTCCTCCTGTCCTCTCCTCTTCATACATATCAAACCGCTGCCAGCCTAAGGCTTTTCTTGCCCAATCCTTCTCTGTCCCTTATTCTCAATTTGCTTATCCTTCCCCTCAAGTAAGTCTCTTCTACTCCTGACTCTGACGTCTCTATCTGCTGTCAACTGTCTTCATGTTGAAGAGGCATAGTTTGGCCAGGCACCAGTTGCACACACCTGTAATCCCACTCAGGAGGCTGAGATCTGAGGATTGCGGTTTGAGGCCAGATTTTTATCTCCAAATAACCACCAAAAAGCCGTAAGTGGAGCTGTGGCTCAAGTGGTAGAGTGCCAGTATAGAGCAGAAAAAACTGAGACAGTGCTCAGGCTCTGAGTTCAAGCCCCAGAATGGGAAATGGGCACAGGAGGGAGAGAGGGAGACAGGAAGAGAGAGAGAGAGGAGAGAGGGAGACAGGAAGAGAGAGGGAGGGGGAGTGATTTGTAGTAACCTTAGTGTTATGTAAGTATTTATTTTTGCCAGAACCAGGGCTTGAATTCAAGGCTTAGGCACTGTCTTTTAGCTTTTTTGCTCAAGGCCGGTGTTCTACCACTTGAGTCACAGCTTCACTCTCAGGGTTTTTTTGTTTGTTTTTTGGTGGTTAATAGAAGTAAGAGTCTCACAGCTTTTCCTGCCCGGGCTGGCTTCAAACTCCGATCCTCATGTCTCAGCATCCTGAGTAGGTAGGATTATGGGCATGAGCCTGTGGCATCCAACTTTGTTTTTTTACATTAAGTGCGGGTAATCTTAAATTGGCTTTTGTCAAAGTCAAGCTGGTATACCAGGAGCAGATGATCTGGAAACTTCTGGACATGAAGACCACAGTTCACTGTGCAGCTTCCCTTCCGTCTTGGACCTTCTGTATAGCACTGGATTCCCTGCAGTCTCCACACTCCTCTGGCCCTACTTCTTGACTGAAGTCCCACCCAAAGCTTCGCTTTTATCACAAGGTCTCCTCCCCCATGAAGTCTTAGGGAATTTATGTTCTGCTTTTGTGATGGTATCTGTGATCTTATCAAGACTTCTGTAACAACCTCCCCCCCCCCATGCTGGTGTCTAATGTTTATACCATGAAGTTGAACTGTGGTGGGGAATACATGTTTCAAACCCTTCCTCTTGCTTTAAGTACTCTCACACACCACCCCAGGACAGGGCCCTGTGCATGGTTCTCATTAGGGTAACTTTTTTTTTTTTGTCGGTCATGGGGCTTGAACTCTGGGTCTGGGCGCTGTGCCTCAGTGCTTCAGCTCAAGGCGAGCGCTCTACCACTTGAGCCACAGCACCACTTCAGGTTTTCTGGTAGTTAATTGGAGATAAGAGTCTCACGGACTTTCCTGCCCTGGCTGGCTTTGAACCTCGATCCTCAGATCTCAGCCCCCTGAGTAGCTAGGATTACAGGCGTGAGCCTGTAATCTGGCATCCAGTTAGGGTAACATTTTGCCCCAAAGGCAAAACTTAAAGGAGTTCATTACTTTATATCTTCAAAGAGTCAAAACTAATAAGCAAAATATTTCCTATATTTTTATGTCTATACTGTTTCTATGCATTGTTTTGGGGTGTGTAAATCTTGGCAGTTGTATGGATTAAGCAAACAAACAAAAACTAAGGATACTATGACACAAAGCCAGTTATGGGTCCATTACCTTCTGACATTGAACAACTAATTACCTTAAGTACAAAGCTAATTCACAGAATTCTGAGTAATAGTGTCTCACATTTGTCTAGATAGAGAAAGTTTATGAGGTACTTGGATCTGTAGCATTTGTTCAATCAGAGTCAACACAGCAACCCTCTAGTAGAAATTTCTTTGGAACTATTAAACAACAAATACTAGTACAGCTTGGTTTGGGGAATTCCTAAAATGAATAAGGCAAGGTCTGAACTCTTTCAGTGTGGTGAGTGGAGACACAAATATAAACAAGTACATGGACTAAATGTTGTGATTGCTTTATGCGCCACATAGAACCTTCACAGAGGAGGGACCATGAAGTGATGTCTCAGTTAATTCTCCTCAGAGTTACTGTTGTCCAGGCTGACAGCAGAGGACAAGACGCAGAGGGCTGAAGCTGAAGGCCAGAGGGCCTGACATGACAATTATGTTTATTCAGAATGAGTAACAGGAGAAACAACTTGACTGAAGCTGCTACGCCCAAAGGCAGGATTTTGCGCTAGGAATGATGGCTTGCTGGATCTCTCAGTGGCATAGGGTGTTAAGGAAAGTTGATCAAATACAGTCAATCACTGTAAGTCACTTTCCCCAAGGCAATATGGAAGCTCACAGTTTGGAGGCTGGGCTTCTCTGAACAAGAAGGTGTAAAGGAAATGGGGTGTGAAAAGGACGGCCCTTTCTGCCATCACGACCCACAGACTCCTGCTGAACTTCTCTCTCGTACCCTCTCTGAAGGACAGCAGTCAGGCTGTGGTGCGTGCGGCCCCCTTGCCCAGTTTCTTACTTTTAAGATCTCTCATAAGCTTAAAAAAAAAACAAAAAAACACAACCCCCCCCCCATCTTTCAAACCAACTCTTTTGAGAGGAAACACAGGATATTTCATTTGCAAGACTATTTTTTCCTCATGAAGAAACTGTGGCCCAGATAGGTTGAGAGTAGGCTTTAGCAGGCAAACCTGAGTATTTTTGTTATTCTCTAAATCAATGCAGTTTAGTTCTGTATATTATATTGCTTGTTTGCAGAGAAATTCTCTTATGGACACAGACTGTGCCTCTGACCTTGACCTTCTATGTGTGTGAATAGCTGCTAGTGAAACTGAATGAACAAGTGGATGATCTTGTCCCGACCTATTACACTTGTAAGAAAAGCAACAAGGGGCTGGGAAGGTGGCTCAGTGGTAGAGCGCTTGCCTTGCATGCCTGAGGCCCTGGGTTCGATTCCTCAGCACCACATAAGCAAAAAGAAAAAAAAAGCCGGAAGTGGCGCTGTGGCTCAAGTGGTAGAGTGTTAGCCTTGAGCTGAAGAGCTGAGGGACAGCACCCAGGCCCAGAGTTCAGGCCCCACGACTGGACCCCCCCCCCTTCAAAAAAAAAAAAAGAAGCAACAAAAGTCCTGTGGCTTGGTAGTTCACTTGTTTAAATTGCTTTAATATGTGATGAGCAGCACATAAATTCTCTATTAAAAATCGTATTTCTGCATCTGAACAGAGTTAATTTGGTGGACACAGCCCACAAAGGATCCTCACTATAGCACTACATGTAAATTGTAGAAAAGTTAAATTGTAGAGAAGTTAAGTTGCGGAAAAGCGAAGAAAGAGGTGCTATTGCTGATGCACGCAGCTCTCCCCAGGCTATGTGAGCCCAGAGTTTTAAATGATAATAACCTGTATCTTCAGCTTTTGATCCTCTGACCATAGCAAACCTCCGTGTCCTCCAGGCTCGTGACAGTGAACTCCCCGGGTTCTGTTGGCCACCTGTGGTCTACAATGTGTATTTTCCTCCCTGCTTCAGGCCCCTGCTGTCAGGCTGCTGCCTCTGTCCTTGGTCAGAGCTGCCTGGCCCCAGGGCGATTTCTCCTGCCTTTGGAGATAAGCATGCATCTCAAAGCAAGGTAGGGATTGTAGTATAGTTTGTCTTTATTTTTGCAGTGTAGGCTTTTCTCTTTTTAGTCCTGAGCCCCTGAGCGCAGATGAGGCAGGGACAAAGCCAGGGAAAAGATGGAGTGCTGTGTTGAGACAATACCCTCATCTAGTCCTCATTTAGCCGCCCTTGAACCCGCCGGCAGCCGCCCAGAAGCCTGCCACGGAATGGAGCATACCAAAACTAGCAATCGTTTGTGCTCAAACCAGTACTATTTTCCCCTTATTTTCTGTTCTCTCCCTGTCTCTGTCTCTCTCTCCATCTCTCCCTCTCCCCCGCCACCCTTGGCTTTTGCTTTTTTGGTTAATTGAATTTCTTTTATTTTTAGCTCATGAAGTTTTATAAAAACCTGCTTTGGAAGGCACAACTTCAGAGGCCAGATCTAGCTCACTGACAGGAAGGAAGAGAACGAAGGGAGCCCAGAGGCGCAGCCACCCATTCCTTGTGTGTCTGCTCAGAAGAGGGGCATTCTGTGCTCTCTGGTTCAGAGTGACAGCAAATCAGCTGCAAAGGGCTTCGCATTTCCTCAGGCTAAGAAATAAGAAATCTGGATCTCAGTTATGTTGCATATACACAGCAAAACAAATCTAAACTGAGACGTAAAAGCAATGTTTAAAATTAGCCAAGGGAGACAAAGCTTGCAGATTTGCATTTGTGGGCGGCCAAGAGCACTGCTTCTGTTTTCAGAGTGAGGCGAATGCTCCCAGCTCTGAGTTGGGGCATCTAGAAAGGCGTACTGGGAGACATCATCTCCCATTATGCTCCAGTGTCTCCTCCAACTGCTCCGACCCCACAAGCCCCATAAAGAATCCGAAGCCACTGACCTTGTCAGCTATTTTTGGGAAGGCAATCCTCCTCCATGTGACACTGGGGGTGGGGTGAAATGGGAGGGGAGCTGATCAGCTGTCACACGACAGGAGATTTTTCTTTCCATGATTATGGTCTCTCTCCTGCCAGGAAGTATGGATTTTCTGTTTCTATTAACTATGTCAGGGCATCTCCCTTCTCTACCTCTCTAGACTGGTTCATTTATGAGCAAGCTTGATCTCCACCACCCTCCTTTAAGGTCTGTGTCTGTGACTGTCAACTTAGTGTCTTCAGATCCTGGTGGAAAGTTTGTAGTCATGAGGGGAGATGTTATCCCTCTCACACTGCACGGTGCCACTTAATTCCTATGATGCTGACACACACTTACCAACCACTTCCTTTGGGACAGATGCTGTCCTAATCAGTTTACGTATGCTCACTCATGTCAAGACAGACTCATCATAAGCTCTACAGAGCTGCCACTATTCGGACCTTCATCTTGGAGATGGCCATTGGAGCCATAAAGAAATAAAAGCAAAGTGCCTAAGGTTCTAGAACTGAGCTCATGACTCACGAACAGCTACCCTCCCTCTGTAGATGAGGATATGAAGTCCCGGAAGATCGCAGAAAACGTCTATGATGACAGAGAAGTAAGGAGCCCAATACTTGGGAAGAAAACTCAGACCTACTCAGTGGGCACACCTTTCTACATATCCTTCCCAGAGACATTTTTGCTTTGTCCTAAATTACAGAGCATGGCACTTTTAATGAAAGAAAACCTTGCCAAGTGAAAAGCAGACTAATGAGATATTTGGGATGCTTTAGAGTAAATAAATCTCTTTCAGAATGCTCATCTTCTCCCACTCAAGTTGCTAAAGCCATAACAGGACCAATTACCTCAGCCTGTTTGAAACAGGGTGGGAGTGGACCTTCTTAATTTTACTGTTCAGGGCAGGCACTGGAGACCAACAAATTTTTCCTTTAGCTTGCTGAGGCACAGGTTGGAAAGTGGATATATTAGATGCTGGCTTTCCCACCAGCCTCCTATGGCCTCTTCTGTTTTAGCTGCATCTTGGAACATTATTAAGCTTAAAAGGAAATAGGGCTCAAAACTGGGTCAACATAAAAAATGTAGGAAATATCAATACCAACCTGTTTTCCAAATAGATTAGACCTGGAGCCTAGACTCAACATGACTGCCTGGGACTTCATGACGGCAATGGTTTTTTTTTCTTCTTCTTCTTCTTCTTCTAAGAAAAGTAATCTTAGAATCTTACTTGGAATTTTCAAGCAGCTCTTGTGAAAATAAGAAGCCAGAACAGAAGTGTGATCATTTCTAGCTGATATATAAGTGAATTTGAAGCCAGATGCTCCCATTTGTATTCAAGAAAAATGTGGGTGTCTACTTATGCTAGCTGTTAGGAAAATGAGGGACAGGAAGACAGGCAAGTCGCAGCCCTTTTCTCTAAGAGTTGGTAGTTAATTAAGAGAAATGAAATATAAGCTGTAATAATCTGTACTGTGAGGGGAATTCTTTGCTGTTAATTATTCTGCTTGCTCATAGGCAGAGTACCAAGCACATTACAGAAGGGCGTGGCAAGGTACGTGTGTGCGCGTGTGTGTGCGTGTGCGTGCGTGTGTGCGTACGTGTGCGTGTGTGTGCGTGCGTGCGTGTGCGTGTGCGTGCGTGTGTCTGGGTGCGCGCACGCGTGTGCGTGCGTGTGCGTGCGTGCGTGCGTGTGTGTGAACTCAGGCACCCTGGAGCAACAGCTGTTTACTAATGTGGCTAGGATTCCAACCACATGGTCCAAGTTACAGACCTGTGTGAGCTCCTCTGTATTTTACTGTTTAAACTATGCAGGGTGTTGATTCACAACTCATTTGATATTCCTTCATGAAAGTTAAAAGTTTTATTCAGTTACCTCACCAAGTTGCATAACGTTCTGAAATGACCATTTTTAATCTGGAAATAGTTGGATGCATCTTGAGAGAATTAAAGCAACGTTTAAAATCAGGCAATGTCACCCATTTCATGTTCCTTTTCTATCCTCCAGTGGGCTCTGTGTATAGGCTAGAAGAGGTCATTCTGGATGCCATTTGACTACATTACTTAAATAGATGAGTTGAGTTTTAACCTGGACACTTTGAAATGACTGTATCAGCTCAGCAGGCATTATTGGTGTGATTTAAGTTGAAATATCTATAATGGAAGAAAACCCATGTCCTAGTTTGCCTTAGTCAGATCACAGAATGCTCAGTTCTAGAGAAATACATTGAAAACTAATATAAGCAAGTAGAACCCATTTGGGAAAAGTTGGATAGAAAAAGAAAGTGAAATTTGTATATTTGTAGGATAGTGTGGTATAGCTGATAAAAAGACAAAAGATAACCGTCTGCAAATAATAGAAAGACTCTCTGAAAGAAGAGGAATGTAGATTTGTGCTAGATAGCGGTGAGGAAATTTGGTCCTACAAGCATAGATTATCTGTTGAAACTGCCCAAGGACATTGAAATTCCTTCCAAAAGCGATGGTTCAGCCAGGGAAGACGCTGTCTGTTGGGGCAGGCAATTATGTGGTCGAGCCAGTGTTGAGGAAATGCCTGGGTAACACAGGCACTGGATGGAGCATCTCAGCAGCTGTGGGCGGTCTTTCTAAGAGCCCTGGGTGAGGGGGTGATGAAGGAAGAATGTGGGAAGAATCCACACAGCAAAGAGTTACTTTTTCTGTGCTCGTACTGGGACTTGCACTCCTGGCCTTGAGCTCTCACTAGCTTTTCTGCTCATTGCTGGCACTCTGCTACTTGAGCCACACCTTCACCTCTAGAGTTTTTGCTGGTTAATTGGAGATAAGAATCTCAAGGATGTGTCTGCCTGTGCTGGCTCCAAACCACAATCCTGTATCTCTGCCTCCTGGACAGCTAGGATTACAGGCTTGAGCCACACTGATGTCTGGCAGTCCATGCTGATTTGATATACTTTTTTTTTTTCTGTGTCCTGTATATGTCTGCCATACACTATGGGCCCTGTAGATATGAGTCTGCAACTTAATCATCTCGTGCAACTGTGTTCTTATACATGTTATTTGATAATAACCTTTATTAGATATGCAATGTCAGGCTTCAACAGTAAGGCAGTGTAGCTTGGCACCATGTACAGACTCTAATTTTAGTGTGGCTGTATTTTTTCTCTGAAGGAAGAAAGGATTTGAGTCGTTTGCCACATTTCCACAAGATGTAAATCTTGGGACACTCAAGAAGACAGAGAGCAGTTGGAGCTCCCATGCACATCTGCTGTGCGGCTCCAGCTCCGTGCCAGTTGGGCATCTTTGCTCTGGCAGCCTTGAGCCTCTCAGCCCTTTTTGCCCACTAAGGGGCTGAGTGAGGATGGTAGATGGCTTCTGCTAATTGCTCACAGACCTTCTGTAGCAACAACCATTAACTACTCCTGGAGAAAGCATAAGGGCTGGACCCATTTTCTTGCTCCCTCAGGCAGACCCTGTGTGCTCACAGCAGCACCTAATCTTCAGTGATCTCAGCCCTCACACTTAGAATCAAGCTTCTCTCTGATCCTTTACTGAACTCTAAACAGCAATAAGACAGAATTTATGGACCAAGAGTTATTTAAGGCCTGGGATTGACTAGCAATTCCTGTTTCCCATGGTTGTGGATATACTTCCCATCCCTTAGAAGGGACACAGAGACCTTGGTCACAGTCTATTAAATCCCATTTATTTCCATGCACTGATGTCAAAGGTATCGGGAACATGGAATAAATTTCCAAAACTCCACAAGATGAGGTTAAAGAAGATGTGGCTCAGTTTAGACTCTCCATGAGGGATTCACCTTGGCATTATTAACCATCTAAGCCTGCTTTGTAAGGTTGGATTCTGTGGCTTACAATGCGCACGCAGCAACCGAGCCCCTGACGAGAAGGGTTTTTACAGTTGTGGTGTTTTACTTACTCCTTCCTTGGATTCTTTTCTAACTAGAGATTCATTACCATGTAATCATCTGAACTCTCATGAGCATCAGCTCTGTTAAGCACTATCAGTTTGGTTATGGATATATTATATGTGTTCATGTTCTTAAGCCATAACTTCTTTCAAGGATTCCACTCTCCAGAAGATCTAGACTGTTGCCAGTTTATGAGAAAGGTGGGTATTTATTTTTGGTACTTCCCCCTCATTCCTTCAACACCTATTTCTTTACCATGTGTCATTTCTCCTTTGCCCTTTGTCCAGATGGGGTCATTCTAAAACGGCCTAATTTTTAGCCTAACCTTTCCCCCAGTCCTTGCTGATAATGACTTAAGACGTCACTGCTCACAAAAATACTTACATTTTGAGAAAAATTGTGTATGGTTGAATATTAAGTCTCAGTGGTGGAATTTTGGGTAGTTTAAGGATGAAGTTGGGCTTTCACGGTACTTCAGACACACTGGAGCAGAGAATGGCCATATCCCCTTTTTTCAGATAAATGCAGAGATGACTCTTACGGTCTTGGATTGGAGAAAATAAAATGAAATAGGAACCAGTTGGGAACTGTTTGAGCAAAGGACAAAGAAGATCCTTGGACAAAGGATTTACAAGATCTTTATTGTTCCAAGGGAAAAGTGGTATGTGAGGGAGCTCGGCCTCGGAACAAGAAACAGAATTAAATGAGGAGGAGTCAGCCTTTACTCATCAACGATTGCTACACCATGGGTTGCAAGGGAAAAATAGAACTTGAGAAGAGCTATTGTAGAGGAAGGCTTGACATGCTATGAGAATGTGTGGGCTAGTGTCCTTGGTCTATCTGGAAAGAATCTTTTAAAAAGAAAAAAGTTTTAGTGGAACTTAAAAATATATTATATTTAAAAATTTGTACAACTGGAAGAAATGATTTGAGAAATGCCCTGAGCTGTGTTTGAGGGATGTTTGGCTAAGTTGAAGGTGAGCATGGTGCTCTAGATGGGAAAATCCAATCAGTAACCCAATTCTGCAGGGCTTCTAAGATTTGGTGAGCTATTTTAGACTTTATTCTCTATTAATAAGCCACTTTTAGAGAATGCTATTCTTTAAAACATAACTGTGGCCAAGATGGATTTAAAGAAAAAAATGATATGGTCATGTGTTCACAATTTGGAAAAGAGGAAAGACTGTCTCTAATAAAATGTGAGTCTATTTTTCAGGGACAAAATAAGCAGTGTAACTGCAATGCATAAGCCCTTTTCCATGTATGAGTTCTTTATCATCATGGAACAGCATCTGGCAGTCAAGTTATCTTTAAAGTAATAAGAGCAAAAGCTATTTGGAACAAATGCGTCAGAGCCATGTGTACTTTGCACAGGACTGTGAACAAATAGGGTTGCACTAAGGATTTGCCATGGTGTGTGGTTGTGCCTGGCTGCTTGCTACCATACGTACTTTCATCTCAGCTGACGCCTGGGAAAGGTTCCTGCCACCACATTACTCAAAGACCCGGAGTGTCAGCAGGATAATCGAAACAGCCAAATGGGAATCAGTTTGCCTACTGTCTCTAGAAATATTCAGAAGACCTTCTTTTTGCATTATTTATATTCAGGGTACAAAATCCTCCCATATATCTAATCTTTGCTAGGTTAAACATTTCAAAACAAAGTGATTTTCCAGTTGCTTTTCAGTTTAAGCCAAGAATTTTGGGAACTTCCAACCTTTTCACCTGAATTTACCATAAAGGAAGAAAAATAAGACAAAAGGTAAAATAAATGCATTCAATCGAACAACACTGTCTTTGTGTAAAAATGCTAACAGCATGGAAAAGGTGGTGAAATATAATGTAAGAGATATGAGCACTAGATCTAGTTTTGAGAATGTCTGGCCTGATTGACGCTATTGTCTGGGAATAACTTTTGAGTGGGTGTCATGTGGGTATTTCCAGGCAAGCACACTCAACCCCAATGTATGAGGCCCTCCAGCATTCTCCTCCCCTCTGCAACCATATCTGTCAACTTTCCAGAGAGCTGTGGCTTTGGAAACTTGAGAAGAGAGACAGAGAGGAGCAGAACTCCCCACTAGCCCACAGCCAGCACATTCTAACAGCAAAACCCTTCCCTGGGGTATTTATTATCATGGTTTGACGCAGCCTCTGGAGAGTCTGCCTGGGATGGACAGGGTAGGGATACGCCGATAGGGAAGGCCACAGCTGGTGTCAAAGCCACTTTAGGATGGTATTTCCTATCGTTAGAAATGCTGAATTATGGCCTGGGCAGCCCCTTGATGGGGAGGCTGTAGAAAAGGAAGGAAGGAAGGTGGTTGGCTTGAGAACTTCCAGGGTGCATTCTAGTGTACAGGAGTTAGCTGTAATTCTTAGGGCTAGTGACTGCCTTCTTATGGCTACTAGGATCACAGGGACATATGGCCCCACCCAGCTTCCCTCCAGACACTTGCCTACTGAGGGCGGTCGGCACCATGATCCCCTAACCTCAGCCTCCCTTGTAGCTTGGGATGACTAAACCCAACTATGGACTGAAGACATGTCTCAAGAATTTTTCTGCCTGCTCTTAGCCTTCAAAGAAGCTAGGATTACGAACATAAGTCACAGATGCTCTGCTCCAAGGCTGGTTGCTATCCTTGCTAGCTTCCTCCTTTTAGGACAGACTTGTTTGCTACAAGACTGAAAACCAGGGTCAATGAATTTAGCCTTGTCTTGCTCAGAGTCAAATTGTCACTCACTTTCTCTGTGGTTTTCAGCAATGCCTCCCACACTTCAGCTTGACATTAGCAGCGAAGAATTCTCACACTGTATCAAGCCATGTTCTCCAAAGCAAAGCAGAAAGTCCTTGGTTATACCTGAAGGCCTCCACTGTTAGGCTTCTGGGGACAAAATGTGGTCTCACCAGATTTTCCATGAGCGTATCTCCTCTAATCCATAGTCTCCAATTCCCAGCAATAGACTTGGAGTGGGCTTCTTGGTAGAGTATCAGATACAGTGTAGAAGCCTGTCTCTTGGAGGATATCTAATTTGTCAGCAAGAAATAGCATGCTAGTTCTTACAACTGCACCTGTGTTTTTTTCTGGTATGGAGGGAAGTTCAGATACAGGATCTTGGATCTTGGCTTGCTTGCTCCTAGCTGGTGCTCTAGACTTCAACCAGGCTTCTAATCTGGCTTTCTGCTGGTTCATTGGAGGCAAGTCATATGGTCTTTTCTGTCTAGTCTGCTTTTAAACTGAGATTCCCCCAGAAACCAGATTCCTGAGTAGCTAGGATTGTAAGTGTGAGCTACAGTGCCTGGCTCTATGTAATTTTTTAGTTTAGCCCTTGCTCTTGCTGCTATTCTGTCCGTGTTGCACCTGTCCCTATTTGGAAGCCATGAAGGACTGTTGCTCTGAAGGCAGCTTGCATTTGGATGCCCACCAGCTGGGCTGCCACAGTTCTGAAGGTTTGGTGGCTTATCTGTTACGAATGGGACAGGCTGCCACTATTCTGCTTAGATGCACAGCGCAGCCATCTCCTCCCAGAATTTTTGTACACCTATCTTTCTAGTTATGTTTCAAGGATCCTTTTTTTCCACTACCCATAGAATGAACAAAAATCTCTGATCTAAGCATCTAAGCTCTTCTAGTAGGGTAAGAAGAGAGTCAATACATAATCTCAAAAGATCCTGTTTTTACTGTATTTCTGCCACAGTATTCTTCTCCTGAAGTTCGGGGTTCTAGCAAGTTATTGGTGCTTCAATTCTGACTACCTTTGCTCTCAGCAATGAACACAAGCCTTGCTTCCTGCTTGAGGGCAGAAAGGAAAGGGTGAAGTAAAAGGTGAAAAGAAAAAGTTAAACAGAAACATGTTAACATCTAAAAATATTCTGCCACATTTGAAAGATGAGAGAGTTGAATTCATTAGAGAGGTTCCACTGGGTGAGAGGATTGTTCTTGAACGTGGGGTTTCTGTAGTTGCAGGGGCCAAGGTGGACCAAGGCTCTCAGAATTCTCTGATGTCATCACTGAGGTCAGAGAATCCTGCTATGGGCCTGGTGACCTTTGAACCTTAACAGCCCTGCACGGTACTGAGCTCTGGGCAGGTGGCTGGTTCACAGAGTGGTCTGAGTTCTTCAGCCATCCAGAGACTTGGCTATATTTATTTGTATTGAATCATTTCAACAGATTTCCTGAGTCAATAAGGGCCAGTCTGTAGGGAGAAGGGGAGGTAGACACCATTCTAAACATCCCCGAAGGGCCTTTTCTAGCTATACTATGAAACGAAGACAAAAGAGAAAACACCTGGAGAATGAGGAGTCCCAGGAAGATGAAGAGTTGGGAGGAGGTATGTGCTGGGAACAGGGGTGCTGGACAGCCCAGCCTTCTCTAGGAGGGCAGGGTTGAGCAGAGTGGCATGTGTAAGTCAGGAGGGGCCTGGCATCCGTGGACACTGCTGATCTCTAGGGTATGAGATAGCACAAAACATACAAATGCCCTCGAAGACAGGAAGCAGATTTCCTGGGCTGCAGCTTCTTCAGAGGCTGGCCCCTGAGACTCGACTGCAACAAAGACCAGGGCACAGCCACCCAGCGTGGAGATGCAGCTTTTCCAAGTTGCCTCTTTCACGCTCTTTGTTTGCTGTTTGCTTAGGGTCAACTGAACGAGCACTGTGAACAAGAAATTTGAGTTGCCCTTCCTTTCAGGGAAGTGGGAAAGAGTAGGCTAATGAGTGTGTGAATGAGGGCCTTGGTGTGAGGGGCCTTGATGGCTGATGTGAGGGGTCCAGGGGCAGAGTCACGCTGAGATCACAGAGACTGTATGCCCTCAGCAGAAACAATCACCTAACCGTCCATCAGAGTTTGTGACTGCACAGGTTTGGTGTTTCCTGAGGAACTGAAAAGTGTGTGTGTGTGAACCTCACAGAGAACATGATCCAATGGACGGGGCCAGACTTCACAGGAACCTGAGCGAGTCAGGTTGCATGTTAACGGCATATATTAGATGTAAACAAAAAAGGTGAGAGCCAGCTGGAGGCGTCTGGTCAAATCAGAGCCCGGCAGTTCGTATAGTGCCCAGGACAGACTGGGCAAGAGAGGCCTGGAGTGCAGGCAAACTTCCAGGGGCATGGACACACAGCCCATGGCTAGGACAGTTCTCCTTTCACTAAACTCTGGAGGATGTGTGTGTGTGTACGTGTGTGTGTGTGCGTGTGCGTGCGTGCATGTGTGTGTGTGCGTGCATGTGTGTGCGTGTGTGCATGCATGTGTGTGTGCATGTGTGTGCGTGCGTGTGTGTGTGCGTGTGTACTCAACTCTTTTCTGTCTCTAAATACCTCTATAATGAGTCAAATGTTCTAATATGCCACATCTATAACACAATATACAGCAACACCAGAGCCATTCTGTACAACATACAATGAGGCAAAGATTCATTTCCACCTCCTTGAAGAAAATATATAATGTCCAGGCTGGTCTTGGTGGTTAATGACTGTAATCTCAGATACTCAGGAGATAATCAGAAGAATCATGGTACAAGGCCAGCCTGGGCAAAGGGTTAGTGAGATCCTATCTTAACAAAAAAGTTGAGCATGCGAGCGTGTACGGGTAATCCCAGCTACATGGGTGGCATGGGGAGGTGGATCATGGTCCTAGGCTGGCTGGGCTGGGGGTAGGGGTGGGGGGATGACACAAGGCACTATCGGAAAAAGTAATTAAAGTAAAAAGTGCTGGGTCGTGTATTAAGTTGTACAGTGCCTGCTTAGCAAGCAGAAGCACAAAGCCACAAGTTCAAGCCTAGTTCCACCATTATAGATGTCATATATATATATGATATATAATATGTATTATATATTCCTATTAAACTTGAATTTCAGATAAACCACAAATGATTCTTTTTGTTGTTGTTGTTGGTCGTGGGGTTTGAACTCTGGGCCTGGGCGCTGTCCCTCAGCTCTTCGGCTCAAGGCGAGTGCTCTACTGCTTGAGCCACAGTGTCACTTCCCACAAATGATTCTTTTAAGACGAATTTGTCCTGAGTATTGAATAGGATCTACTGGCTCTAAAATCATTTGTAATTTATCTGAAATTCAAATTGAAATAGGAGTCAGGTATTTTTGTTAAATCTGGTAACTATGAGTTGACCTGTCATATACTTAATGCTTCTGCTTAGTGCCTGCCTTTTGAGATTAAACTAGAAGGTCCAGTTAGAAGATGGGCTTTATCTGGTCTAATATCCCAGAACACAGAGTGGGGAATACTGCCTGATACGTAGTAGCCGTTTACTATGCGGATTTAATAACTGTTTTCTACTTGTCAATCCTGAGCTGTGAACACACAGTTCTCCACAGACCCAGACACGCACTTCCATTCTGTTCCCTGCACGGACCCCATGCTTATCAAAGGTTTCCAGGTGAGCCGTCCACACTCAGTCATCTCACAGGCCTACATTCCTAACAAGACACTAATAAAATGGCCTTTGACTATGACGAAATGCCGGTGCGTCCAGCAGGAGCCAGACGCGAAGGCTCGCTGTAGTCTCCACACAGGGCATGCACGCCAGGTGCTCAGTAGCACTGCTGGCTAAGTGAACAATGCACAAGCATGCCCACCCCACCATATCTCAAGTGCCCTTTGTCCTTTTTCCAGGAATTTCAAAGATACAAGAGGATGGCCCTCAGCCTGGACCCACTGCGATGGCCACAGTCTGGAGCCCAGGGGTAGGGGAGGTCTCCTCTGCCTCTGAATACTTCTCCTGTGTTTCTCCTCCATGCAAGCTCGGCCATGGTAGTAAGGGTGCAAGGCTCTCGGGGTGAGACACTTTGGGTGTGTGGCTCCTGTGTGAGGCTAGAGGCACGTAGCTTGTTCAGGCACAAGGTGAGAGGAGGCCCAGGGCAGCTGGAGTGGCCAGCTCTGTGGAGGGGCCCGGGGGGGCTCAGAGCTGTGAGGCACATGGATGGGAGCTTGGTGTGGGAGACCAGGAGCCCTGGCGTGATCATGTGGGAGTTGGGGGGTCTGGACGGGAGCATCAGGCCGAGCGGCAGAGTAAGCACCTCTGCAGGGACTATACTCTGCCTATGTTTGACTACCAGAAAAGGACAAAAGGACTGTGTCATACCGGTCTTTAGCTGTACAGCTACCATGCGATGATATTCCACACAGGTGTATCTAGTCTTGGCACATACAACAACACTCAAAGGTGTGATGCTATGCTATTCTGCCCCTACTTTCCACAAACAACATGCCAATGGGCCACAGGATCCTACCCCTGCTCCATGAAGTTCACAGCCCTGAAAACCACAGGCCATACTCCCATGTATCAACAGCCCTCCAAACACAATGTCACCACCACACAGTTGACAAACATCAAGCTCCTCACACATTTATGCCATTTATGCCACACCCTTTAGCTGCCGGGGGCCCTGGGCATCTTCTGATGCGTCTAATTTCTCTCTCTAGGATGCCAGAGAGTACAACAAGGAAGTCCCCAGATCAGATCACCTGCAGGCCAGGCTCAGGAGCCAGGAGAGACTCCTGCCCCTTCACAGCAGGTCTCCTCATCCCATTCATCCTATCAGACCTGTGTGTCTTCCCTGCCTTTAAACACAGATGAAAAGGGCATGAAAATATACTACATGCAGGTACAAATGATAAAAGGTGTGGCTGTCTCCTGGGAGAGGGAAGAAACCTCCGAGATCTTAGAAAAGCAGCCACGGATGGAAGAAGCAGTGCTTCTGGGGAGCGTGCGGGTGGGCACGCCACCCTCCGACGTGTCAACCAGGAACCTCCTGTCTGACAGTGAGCCTGGCGGGGAGGAGAAAGAATACGAGGAGAAAGTAGAGTCAGACAGCACACCAGGGTCACCCGCAGTGGAGGAGAGGCCCCGGGCCAAGACGCCCGACTGGCTGGTGACAGCGGAGAACGGCTTCCGGTGCAGGTCACCCGCAGTGGAGGAGAGGCCCCGGGCCAAGACGCCTGACTGGCTGGTGACAGCGGAGAGCGGCTTCCGGTGCCTGGCCTGCTGTCGGGTTTTTGCCACCATGGAGATCCTTCGAGAACATGTGCAATATGGAATCAGGGAGGGCTTCAGCTGCCACGTCTTCCACCTCACCATGGCTCACCTGATAGAAAATGTGGAATCAGAGAGCACCCAAGAGGAAGAGGAGGAGGAGGAGGAGGAGGAGGAGAGACCAGAAGAGGAGAATGAGGAGCAGCAGCCCACAGAGGAAGACCTTGGACTGAAGAGATCATGGAGCCAATGCCCAGGATGTGTGTTTCACTCTGCAAAGGACAGGAAGTGAGCAGGGGCTGGGCATACTGAGGGGACAGCGCCTTTTCCTAGCCAGCACCCTTCCTCTAATCTAGATTGGGGCCATCGTGAGGGGAAAACTGAGGGGCCAGTGCCTTTTCCAGGCCACTACCCTTCCTCTAATCTAGATGGGGGCCTCCATGAGGAGGAAACAGGACCTTCCCTAGTGTGGGGAACAAGAGAATCTGGAATTAACTGGGTCCTCTGCTTCTGCTCAGACACCTTACATGATTATGTCCAGGTTTGTCTGGAGTTTTCCAGTTCTCGTAGGGAGTTGAGACAATTTGTTAGGAGCAGCAGAACTCCCTTCTTTGTAACTAAGAAGTGCCTTTTACTCCCTTTCACACAGCAAGTGAGATTTATGGGCCAGACGATCCCGGAAGTTGGGGAGCCCTTCTCTTGGGAGAGGTAAGGCCTGTCTGCTGAGCTACATCACAGGAATGGAAAGGAAGGGCTGCAGGGCTGGCTTACCCGGTGGTTCTGCTGCTGGCTTGAGCCAACTTGTGTTACACCTGGGGCTTCTCTACTAAAATGAGAAGGGGGAACTTTCTCAGTAGCTCAACTTTAAGAAGAAATACTGGAGAGAAGGGAAAAAGATGTTCAACCTAACTCAAGGCCAGACTGGCCTGTAGAGAACAAGGCCCAGCAAATCAGAGGTCTGTGTCTGTGTGTCTTCAGTCTGAACTGGGATCTCACTGGTCCGTGAACACGGTGGGGGAAAGGGAACTGTGGAAGTGAGGTCTCAAGAAGTCTAGGAAACTTGTAGGGCATTCATTTTGCTGTAGTGAGTCTGAAAGTGAACTCACTGTGAAAGCATGACCCTAGCTTTAGGATTAAAAGAAAGAGGTAGCTGAGCAGCTGAGCTTCTGTCGCTTCCGGTCTCTTCCTCTTGTGCCTTACTTGTTTCCTCACTTCCAGGGAGAAGAGAACCATGAAGACAGAGGTAGGCAGAAACCAACAGCACACAGGAGGATGCGTGGACCAATACCCGTCTACCATGCAAACGTTATATGCAATAAATCTTCTTTTCCACACTTTGCCTGAAGATATTATGTAATGAACCAATCAGTCCATCCACTTGGCCCTCTAGTAGTTCCCAAATGAGGTCTCCCATCAGCACTACAGGAGTCTACCCGCACTCTCCATAGGAAGCCCTCAATGTTCAAGCTCCAAGGGTTACTAGGCTTCTAGTGCATGACTACATTTCATAGGAGACTACAACAAGCCACGCTGAGCACAAAAGAGGCCAAGGGGCAGTGGCAGGCACTGTGGACCATGGCTGAAAGCCCTGGGTAGGGTTTACTGGAGGAAGGAACTTAGAGAGGTCTAGTGCAGTCTGCATTACCCCCCTCCCCCCAGGGATGGACCAGAGAGGGCTGTGAGCTGCAACTTCACAGGAAACAGCAAGCCAGAAAGGACATTTCTCATCTTGGTGTTAACTAAGGAGTGGTGTATCTCTGAGATGGTGGGACTTCCTCAAAAGCATTTGCAGAGGACAGAAGACCCCAAGCTGAGCCTGGGGAAAGAGCTGGCCATATTAGGAGTCTGAGCTGGTAAACTCTGAGACTTCTAGTTCTGACGGCCATGTTTTGATTTTAAAACACACTTATTTTTGGCCTTTGAAGGTTTGACTCAAGCACCTCCTGAACGGTATTAGCACAGTACTGTGATAATACTGGATAATAGTACTGGAACCACAGGAACCTAGGGGGCACTGAAGACTGGCTTTGATGAAGAGTTTGTCCACTGTCATCCAAAAGTGTGAGTGTGAGTGTGTGTGTGAGTGTGTGTGTGTGTGTGTGTGTGTGTGAAGGGCTGCGTGTCTCCCTCTTCTGAAGAAATGGCAGGCAGGCCTTATTAAATATTGATGAAATGGGAGAGGACACAAAAAGTAGAAAGATATGTCACGTTCTTGGGCTGGAAGAATCAATATTGTTAAAGTATCTACACTATCCAAAATGATCTACAGATTTAATGTAACTAATCAGAATGTTAAAAATGGCATCTTCACAGAACTAGAAAACACAACCCTAAAATGTATATGCAACATCCAAATCCCCCAAATGGCCAAAAAGTATATAAAGCTGAACAAACTGACTTACAACTGTATTACAAACCCATCCTCGTCACAATAGCATGACAGTGGCATTAAAACTAACACTAATGGACTGCAGTGAATACATTGACTTAGCCAGTTTATATCTGACAAAAGTGAAAATAATTTGCATTGGAGAAGTGACTCTTTTCAGTCAGTGGTACTGGTATAGTTCAATATTTGGTCACAACAGATGAATCAACTAGACCATTTTTTTTTATAAAAATAGACTCAAATTGCAATACAGGCTTAAAGGAAGATTGAAACAAAGTTATGGCTGGGAAGGTGGCTCAGTGGTAGAGCGCTTGCCTTGCCTTGCCTTGCATGCATGAGGCCCTGGGTTCGATTCCTCAGCACCACATAAGCAAAAAGAAAAAAGCCGGAAGTGGCGCT
>NW_012267245.1:7908934-7910273 GCF_000151885.1 Dipodomys ordii
TCACTATATTTGATGTCAGTATAACTTGTGGAGGAGATGGGGAAAAACCAGTTGTTTAAGGATACAGGTGGATCTGATGCAACAATGAGAAGTACTCTTATTTCCCATTAACCAGCAACAAGTCAGAAGTGGACGTATGACTCAAGTGGTTGGACACAAAGAGGCAAAGTCTCAGCTTTAAGCAAAGAAGGCAAGTGAGAATCAAAGTCCATGAGTTCAAGCTCCAGTCCCAGCACAAAAATATAACAAAAAAGAATACCAAAAATAAATAATCAGATTAAAATATGAGTAACGTATCTCAAAAGACATTTTTTACAAGGAAGACATAGAAATCCTCAACATGTTTGTAAAATACCTCAAACTACTGATCATCAGGGAAGTGAAAGTCACACCATCTCATCCAGCAAGGATGGTCATCATCAAAAGACTAATGCGAACAAGTACTGGTGAGAATGTTCCTGAGAAGCTTTTAAGTGCTTTGCCGCAGAGATTATTCATCCTTCTACTTTAGCAGGCATTTAATAAGAAGTTTAAGAGTGAGTGAATCAACTCTGGATACGAGTTAGTCCTAAACATCCTGGTTTTGCTGGGATGAACTCCAGTTGACATTTACAGTCTATAAAATCCTTGAGAACACACCGATTTCTGCTGAGCATAGTGTAGCAGTTTTGTCCAGAACTGAAACATACAATTTAAAAATCAGAGTACTGGGCACTTGGTCATTACTAGCACTAATTAAGACTAGTAAAATCAAAGGTTTAATAAAACCCCAATGTTGCAAACTTGTGACTAGTACACATTCTGTAAAGGCAGATGCTTTACCAATCAAAGTAACATTATTATTTTGTAGGCATTCTACAGAGAACCCTGACCAGATGGATATTTCCAGGTTGCCACAGTACTCTAGGTAGTGAACGCCTGAATTTTTTGCAGTATTTGTGTAATACTAATTTTACAGGCTGGGATACCTAAGAGTAAAAGTTGAATCTAAGATAATTGATGTTATTTTGGGAACTCCAAGCTATTTTTTCAGTAATAATTTAAACAGCCAACTGGTGAAAGAGAAGGAGAAGAAAGAATTACCTAACACTTCTCTAACTCACTTTTCTCATCCCAAAATAATGATGATAATAATTCCTACTCTACAGAGGTGCCTTAAGAACTAAATGAATAATACGCATGAAGAGCTTGGACAGGCACATGGCATATGATGTAATGAGTACATTTCTCATCAAGCACTGTTGCCTCCTCCTTTGTTTCCCCTTCCCATCTCCCCCCCCTTACCCGGCCGGTCCCCAGCTGAGCACACTTCTCAAGGGAGCAATGTGCGTCCTCCCCC
>NW_012267245.1:7910323-7919070 GCF_000151885.1 Dipodomys ordii
CCCCCCCCCCGCCACGTCGTTCCTGAAATGCATGCGTCATTGCAGTCTCATCCCTAAATGTGTCTCTATGAGGTTGTCTCACTGATGATATAATTGTGACGTGAAATTCTTTTCTTTTCCCTTTGAGACAAGGTCTTGCTATGCAGCCCAGGCTGCCCTTCTACCTTAGTTTATTGAGCTGGGATTATAGGAATTAAATTTATACTACCCTTACCCAAAGGGAAGAGCCAGAACTGATGGACAAAAGGGACACAATGTAAACTTATTGTACAGAAGAGTTGCTTCTTTCCTCGGAAGACTCAGCCTACATCCTAAGGATATAGTTCTCTGTCCCTGTAAGGGTACCCTCATCTATAAAGAGCTTATGAAATCAAACAAAACTGAAGTACATGATCTCTGATATGCCCCCAAAGTTATGATTTTATGCATCTGAGGCTATCAAAGGTAAAAGGTCACATGACTCGTTGATCTATGAAAACTGCGGTATATTAGATAAAACTGCTTCAATGGAGTTGGTCATTTGGCTGCTTTTCTGTCTGCACATCCTGATTCCCTGTTAAATGGCTTCAGCTTTAAACAAGGTTGGCAGTCAGCCTTGAATGCTGAACTATGCAAACTATGAGTGCTGATGATAATACTACGTATCTTAAAATCTCTCAGACAGCTGATAATGTATAAATGCCTTTGTCTGATTTTAAGAGTGATTTTGCACAAATGAAGGAAATCTCATAAACGCCTATTACATGCAGGTCCTGTTCAAACGGTGTGTGGCTCTCTAGAGGATCTCACAGCCTAGTGAAAATCGGAAGAAACAGTTCCGATATAGAACAACAGTGATTTCAAACAATGAGTCTGGAAGTTACAAATAAAGCCCCCTCAGAGATCCTGTCAGTGAACCATGACAGATGCAAATAGCTCCATTTTTTAAAATCAGATGTTTGTTCAATAAATGTGGCCAAAATTCAAAGTTACAGAGATAAAAATAAAAGTCCTCTAATTTTGCCAAATATATATATAATTAAAAGTTATACCATGAAATGTTTAGCCATCTCAAGTTCAAGCTAAAAGACATGCTTTTCAACTGAGTTTCTACAACATAAACCATCCTGCATCTGGTGGGACTCCTAAGTGACTATATATGTTGCATATAATATTCAGGAACATCTGGAGGCCTGCTAATTGCACCAGAATGTCACATAAAACAAGGAATCTTTCTGGCTCATGTCTTTAGAATACAAAAATCACTTTCTCTGGTGCACGTTTTGTGGCATAACTGACAGAATGTTGAGATGGCACATTTCACCATTTGTGTTTCCTCAGGTCCAATCCGGTCTCGAGACACTGGAGCCATAAACCTACATGTGGTCTGTGGCAGAATATGATAAACCCTTAAATCCATGGTAATAAAAGAGGTAGTGCTGAAGTTTAAATACCGCAAGCAGACACCACACTGGGCTGCTCTGACCAAGTGGCATAAAATAACTCCCTAATAAAGAAAGCTAATTTAAGGGCATGGGGTAAGAAATACCAGTTTTAGTGCAAGAGTACAAAATCTCCACATAGCATATACCCACCCAACTAAAGCCAACATTTAAACATTAAGAGAATCCTCTACAAAAATACTTCTCTCTTCTTTTAAAAATAAGAAGAAACGATCCTATCCTTATAGGTACGGCCTGTTTATATGGTACATTGCAAGTTCCAATCCTGAAGAGACCGAGCCCCCTGGGCCACTGCCACCACCACACAGCCAGCCAGCCAGCCTTCTGCTGCTCTTCTCCCTTGAAAGAAGCATTCAGGACAATAAAGTTGCATGTCACAAGTCACCTTTTTGGTTGTTTTGGTGTACCTCTGCTTTAACTCAGGGTCTTGAGTTTGCCGGACGCGTGCTGTCATTGGGCCACACACCCCTAGCCCTTCCGCCTGTAATTGTTGCTCACACAGGGCCTCTGAGCGTCTTGCAGACTGGTCCATCTACCTACAGTGTCCTATGAAACTGAGATCATTACTGTAAACTAACATACCATGCCACGCTTGCTGGGTGAGTTGGGGTCTCATCAACATGTTGCCTGGGCCTCAAACTATAATCCTTTCCATCTCTGCCTCCTAAGTAGCTGGGATTATAGGCATGAGTCACGAACCCTGCCCTCTTTTTATTCTGCTTTTGGTGATTTTTGCGTCTGTGCTGAAGGCCTAGCAAACTGAATGACCTCACGTGCACCGTCTCTAGCACATGTGACTGCAGGAGTTGTAGGGAGGATAACCATACTCTGAGTGTCTATGCTTTCCTGGAGTCAGGAAGATGAATATCACAATTGAACTTCGTGAGTGACGAGGCAGTTTGATGATTAGCTTTAGGTTTCTAATGCAGTTCACCTTGACTTGAATTTAATTCAACGGATCTCACTGCTCCAAGGACAGCTCACACACAACAAACTGCCTCCTGTGTTTGTTCCATACAGATAGAAAGAAAATGAAAAATAAAAACGAGAAAACTCATAGGGCGCAAAACTGATCAGGCTTTGTACTTTCCCCAAATTGATCTCCCAGAACCCATCCAATGAGTCCTGGAGGGAGACAAGGAAGCAGTGGAAGGCCAGTGGAGATTCCTATACTATTGCCTATGGAAATCAGAGTACTTCTACGTCCTAGTCATGGAAAAATGGGGAGCGGGGAGTAGGGCTAAGTCCCACCCTATATTAGGGTAGTCCGGAATAGGGCTAAGTCTCCACCCCACACTTGGGAAGTGAGCAGAAGGGCTAGGTCCCCACATACATACATGATCCCTGTCTTCCTTTCTCTTCTCCTATGCTGTTCAGTAATGGAAACAGTCAATGAAAGGTTCGCCTCACTGCCCAGGAGAAGATGGGTCTCAGGTCATTTTTCTCCGAAGTTCACATGTCTTCCCACAAATACCAACCATGATTCTCCATGTAGAGAGAACAGCACACTAGCTCACTCCGGATCTCTGTGGCTCTAGACTACAAAGGCTTGCCCTGTAGAGAGAACAGCACACCAGCTCACTCCGGATCTCTGTGGCTCTAGACTACAAAGGCTTGCCATGTAGAGAGAACAGCACACCAGCTCACCCCGGATCTCTGTGGCTCTAGACTACAAAGGCTTGCCCTGTAGAGAGAACAGCACACCAGCTCACCCCGGATCTCTGTGGCTCCAGACTACAAAGGCTTGCCATGTAGAGAGAACAGCACACCAGCTCACCCCGGATCTCTGTGGCTCCAGACTACAAAGGCTTGCCATGTAGAGAGGACAGCACACCAGCTCACCCCGGATCTCTGTGGCTCCAGACTACAAAGGCTTACCCTGTAGAGAGAACAGCACCCTAGCTCACCCCGGATCTCTGTGGCTCCAGACTACAAAGGCTTGCCATGTAGAGAGGACAGCACACCAGCTCACCCCGGATCTCTGTGGCTCTAGACTACAAAGGCTTGCCATGTAGAGAGGACAGCACACTAGCTTACCCCGGATCTCTGTGGCTCTAGACTACAAAGGCTTGCCATGTAGAGAGAACAGCACACTAGCTTACCCCGGATCTCTGTGGCTCTAGACTACAAAGGCTTACCCTGTTTTGATTCCCATCTTAAATGCATCGAGCCTCGCTGTCCACATTTCACTAGTCACAGAGTGTGATCCAGCAGGGGCTCAGCACTCCCATCAACAGTATGTAAGTTACCCCAAGTGCAGTGTGAGGAGGTGCTCAGCAAACACGTAAGTCCAATTGATATCGAGGCTTGACCTATACATTAAAGTAAAACAACGAGCTTAGACTCCCTTTTCCTGAACGTCTTTCTCGTCTTTCTAGAATAGGCCCCAGCGGCACTTGTCTGCTTTGTTCCACAGGAATGGAACAAAGGCATCAGAAGGGGTGTTCTTTCCTCACTGGTCCCACTACCTAGAAAGCGCAGAGTTAACTAAGAACATAAAAGTATTAGAAACAATGCTTGATAAGAAATGTACCCATTACCTTGCTCATGTAATTGTAACCCCTCTGTACAGTATTTTCACAATAAAAAAACAGTATTAGAATAGCTCCAGTTCTAGGAACCCTAGTCCCAAAGGGATTTTATCTCTAGAAGAAAAAAAGGAAGTATGGGGGAGGAAGGGGACTACAATGCGTGTCCTATGAACCGTGAGGGAGGAGCCGGGCTGGGGGGATGAGGGAGGTGATGAAAGCGATGCACTAATAAACTCATTTACTGAGTGATGATCCCTTTGTGTAGCGACATAAATAAACATGTAATTTCAAACAGCTGTCTCCAGAACTAGAAATCAGTGTGCAGTGCTCCCCTAAATCACGGAATGTTTAGGTGTTAAGGAGAAGCTTAATTTCCACTGCGTGAAACTTTGGTATGGCTGCTGCTACTTGTTCACGGTCTAAACCCAGCAAATTTTAAAGTCTTGCCTAAGGAGACGGTGTTTAATAATTGTGGAATGGAAGAAGTCCACACTGCATTGGCTCAGTCTTGATTAGAAAGTGGGACTTTGCAGATGCAAAGCCGCACAGAGACGACTCCTGTCTGTTCTGAATGCCTCCGGCGTACCCACCGCACACACCGGAAAGGCCAGCTCTCCCTCACCCGGCATCTTGCTTCAGCTTCCAAACGTTCTACACTTGCACCAACAGCTTTTCTTGTGGGCACTTTTCTGCAACGGGGATGGTTTTTGATGCTTTATTTCTATCTGCTCTTATATTTGAAGAGGCTCAAAATAGTTTGGCTGGCTTCTGAAATTGATTCTGTTCCTTCTCAACCACGCATGTAGCTGTTCATAAGCCCTGAATAACTGCTTTGCATAGATTTCCTTAGGTTCTGTCTCAGAGGGTAGTGTGTTAGGTGTGTTAGATGTGCCCGCCTCAGCACTTACTTCCAGCCCTTACTTCCTAAGTTGCTCATACTTGAGAGAGGGTAGCTTCATCCTCACAATCACTGAATCACCTGGAAATGCTGTCATTTCAATTTAGGCCAAGTTATCAGTCACGTTCTTTCAAATCTGTCCAAATATTCTATACCTCTATGGCTACTACACATGAAAGCCTATCTGCTTTCCAAAGTTTCCTAATATGTGTTAGATGTGACCACGTTTGAGAGACTGTTTAAGAAGGGGAAGGAGGGGAGAGAAAGAAGGACTGGGGAGGCGGTCAATACCATTGAACTACATTATGACTATGTATGAAGATGGCACACAGAATCCTACTGAAAGCTATCGAAAAATTAAGAGTGATGAGGAAGAAGAGTAATAGTACAATATGTAGGTGTGAAATGCCTCAATAAAACTCCTTTGTACAATTAATACACACTAAATTTGTGTGTACAGAGGGGTTACAATTACATGGGCAAGATAATGAGTACGTTTCTTATCAAGCATTGCAGCCTCCTCCTTTGATTCCCCTTCCCATCCTTCTCCTACCCCCCCAATCCTCCCCCTCCCCCGCACCAAAGTTGTAAAGTTCGTTTTCGACATAACGACTTGTACATCTCATTGTTGCAATGGGTCCACATGTATCCCTATTTAAACGATTTGTTTTTCTCCTTCCCCTCCACAAATTATACCGACGTCAAATACAGTAAAAGCAGGGGTTATACTGTGAGGGAGGGACATAGAAAGCAACAAAGAAATAATCTTATAAATGCGTTAGAAACAAATGCATGAAAGAAAAATAACATTTGAATACATAGCTTAGGGTTCATTTCCCTAACATCAACTTACCTGACCTTTACTGCTTAACTCAGACATATACTAGATATTGCAAATAAGGGAAACCATGGGACCTATGTTTCTTTGGGCCTGGCTTACTTCACTTAATATAATTTTTTCCAAGCCTTTCCATTTCCTAACAAATGGGGCAATGTCATTCTTTCTGATGGAGGCATAGAATTCCATTGTGTATATATTTGTGTATTAATTTTTAAAAGCCAGTATTTTGTTAGATAGATCTAGAATTCCATGGCATAAAAATCCAATTACATTTTATAAGCATGCTGTTATTTCACAATGACATTTCCCTAGGTGCCAATCATCCTCTCTGATGCAATAAACTAAATCCACTGCCACTTTTATAATCCCATTTTCAAGAGCAGTTAAATTTGAGCTATTTTCTGTAGTTCAACATACCTATGTAGTCAGACCTCTAAGATTTCAATCTCTCTTCAAAGAATATATTCTCTTTTTCGTCAAATATGCCTGTTCTATTTCAGTTCCATTCAATCTCCTCCAAATTCCTGTACTAATAATAAAATCAAATCATATTTTTAAACCAAGACATTCTTCTTGAATTACAAACAAAGTCATTGCAGAAGCAAAGTGCACACCAGTACTGTCTGTGACTGACATTTTAAGCTTTGAATTAACCATATTTTTCTTGGCTTTTGGCACTAAGCTCTATATAATAACATTTATTCTGTTTTAAATTTTATTTTATTGTAAAGATGCTGTCCAGAAGGGTTATAGTTTCATGACTAAGGTAATGAGTACATTTCTTGTCAAGCATTTATTCTTATCATTTGCTCCTTAACAAATGTCTCAAAATATCTAGGGTAAAACCAGAATCTGAGTCTCTGAAATTATATGCTTCATTATGATACAGTCACCATTTCGGAGCTCATATGGATGAGGGTCACAGGCAATGTACAACTCATGTGGTTCCTAGGAGTTAGCTTTCCTCGGTGCTGAATAAAGCTGAGAATAACAGAAATAGGAATGGAATTGGGGCAGCTCATCAAGGACTGCATTTACTTTCTGGACATAAAATACATACTATGTATTAGTAGTCCAGGTGGACTGAGCTGCCTTTACAAACTGACTAAGAAATACAATAATTGCTGCACAAGTATTCCACCCACCAATGCTTATGAAGTATGTATGCTCAAACTCTGTTTTGATACCAGTTGAGCAAGAAGCAAAAATATTCTTTTGCTTGGGGAGAGATCAGCAGTGATCTTGAGATGTTGGTAGGGTTTTCCTTCTATTCAAGTGGCTTAGCAGTAGCAGGAAGACCTTGACTTTCAAGATTAAGATTTCAGCAATTTTAAAACAACTACAATTGGGTAACATGTTATTTTGGCATATAAACAAAAATCCAGAAAAGTGGTTACATTTGGATAGAAGGAGGACAGTCTGAAGTAGACAGGAGTAGTATGTGTGCTTGTAAGATTTAGTTTTGTAGGTGGTGGTTTTATGGATGTTAATTTATTCTAAGAAACTTATGTACCTAAAGTATAGCAAAATAAAAAATCTCTCTCCGTATATGTACATATATACACATGTATACACATATACATACATATATATAATATTCATGCACACTAATAAATTATGACTGCATACAATTTTGCTTTCATTTGTAAGATTCTGAAAGTGAGGAATGAATTGTTTCAATGACATAAAAGTTGGTTCTTTATCTTTTGGTTGTATACAGAGGGGTTTCAATTCAGAATGCCACTGTGTGAGTACGACACACCCGCTCCATGTCACCCCTTCTACCACACTGCCCTCTACAGGTCTACCTCAAGCCTCCCCTCCCCCCCACTGCCCTCTTCAGGTCTACCTCAAGCCTCCCCTCCCCCCCACTACCCTCTTCAGGTCTACCTCAAGCCTACCCTCCCCCACACTGCCCTCTTCAGGTCTACCTCAAGCCTACCCTCCCCCACACTGCCCTCTTCAGGTCTACCACACGCCTGTTACCCGCCTCCACTTTCATGTACGGACAGTAAGTCTTATGATCATAGTCATTCATCATTCCTTTCTCCATCCTCCCCTAAAAGGTGATTCTTAATAGGCTTTTAATGTTGTAACACATTCAAAAGTATGGTAGTGATAGAAAAACTAATTACAAATTATATTTTATGACACAAATAGTGATAAAATACAAGTAATTCCACGTGACTTTGTACCAAACCCAGGGCCTTGTCAATGCCAGGAAAGTTCTCCACCACAGAACCAACCCCACCAGCCCCACATTTCCTTTACTCTTTTGTTTTATTTCTGATATATATCCTTAGGCCTACATTTCTAGAACAGACATATGATATTAGCTGAAGCAATCCTAGTCATGAAGAAAAAATAGCATACTGTATTCCATTTAATTTCTACTATCAATCTTGAATGGATGTCATAAAAATACTGAGCTTAAATTATTTTTAGCTATTTATTAGTTCTCTATCACTAGTTAGAAAAAGAAAGTGACAGTTATATCCACCACCAAAAAGTTGTGATGGTTTTAAAATGAAAGCTTCACAAATATTAAAATGTGGCAAATTTCTAAGACAGATTTTGGTAGAATGACTTCTAGTAGTAAGAATTGATGAAAAAGTAGTTAAAAACTTGGACCAGCCATGCTGGTAAACAAGTTAAAAACTCAGTAAGTAAAATCAAGTAGGAATTCTAAGTGTCCAGAAGTAGAGTTATAAATTATTTCAACCCTTGATTAAAGTGGGCTGAAATGACTAGTGCACCTAATTGTTCCAGAAACAAATATAAATGCTCTCTTGTCAAAAATAGCATCAGGGCTGGGAAGCTGGCTCAGTGGTAGAGCGCTTGCATTGTATGCACAACGCCCTGGTTCGATTCCTTAGTACCACATAAGCAGAAAAAGCCAGAAGTGGTCCTGTGGCTCAAGTGGTACAGCACTAGCTTGAGTTGAAGAGCTGAGGAACAGCGCCCAGGCCCAGAGTTCAGACCTCACAACTGAACAACAACAACAAAAAATAGCACTAGCAGGGGGGAGGGGGGAG
>NW_012267245.1:7919120-7922659 GCF_000151885.1 Dipodomys ordii
AAAAAAAAAAAAAAAAAGCCCAGGACAGAGCCTGAGTTCAAACCCCAGAAATGGCAGAAAAACAAATAAAAAATAAGATAAAATTTACCAAATATGAAGATTTGAAAACAATATAATAGAGCAATTTCTACAGTGGATGAAGTAATGATACTGTTGCTTTAAATGTCAATGACAGGGACCTCAATTTTTCCCAAATTAGAACACTTTTGCCTTTACTGAACTTGAGACATTCATTCATCATTGAGCTATGAATTGGATAAGGCTCTGAACGCTCGTTGGTTTTTTAAAAAAACCTCCTTAGAAAGTAACAATTGAATAGAAAACACAGCATCTGCTCTGAAAACAACTAGAATCAACAATCCATCTTTACCTAACATTTAACAGATCAAGGCGGCAAGGCACTTCAGGTCACCTAGTATTTTTTTCTGGCACAGGGCAGGACTACAACCATCTATTTTGCAGAAAATTTGCTATGAAGAACTGTTCTAATGCTAAAATATAATAGTTAGTCTAATGCATGTGGTTAATGCTTCATTTTGGAGTCATGAAAAGTAAAAGACAGCCAAATTCTTCAGTCGTGGGAGGAAATGTTGTAAGACACTGTAGGCTGCAATGCTTGGTAAGAAATGTACACATTATCCTGCCCATGTAATTGTAACTCCTCTGTACAGTATGTTCACAAATAAAATTAAATTAAATAAAAAAATAGCACTAGCACTGTCCTCAAATTATACTTGTGCACTATCAAGCGTATGGTCAAACATAACCGGGCAGGAAGGAGATGCAAGAGAAATAACAAGTAACAGAAGAAGTAATCATGCAGAGAAACAAGAACATCAAGATAAATATATCTACTATAAACAGCAAATACAACTGAGCAGACAAAGCTATGATAAAAATAAGCAAAATGGACGTGTTTAATAAGTTTCTAAGAATCAGCCGTATTAAATGAGGATCTAGGTAGAAACAGTGACTTGGAAAAAGAATCAGGAACAAAATAAGACAAAATCTGGCAAAAAAAAATAGGAGTCCAAGAAAGAACTATATCAACAGCAAATGGCATATGATAAGTATTGCATATACGTATTTATAAATACAAAAAGAGAAATAAGTGAAGTAAAAACACAAAATGAAATTGGCTGAGATGTGTCCTAAAGAATATGAAGTTACAAATTCAAAACATACTAGGCATACCAAGTGAGATAACTATACACATAAAAAGAATCACACATGTGTTTATACAAGTAAATATTTGAAAACTAGGAGCAAAGAGAACATCTTTAAAGTGATCAGAGAAAGCAGACTAGATACTACTTTCAAACAGATAAATTTCTTTGCTCAGAGTTGACCACTGGCAAGTAGCATTCCATCAGTGGCTTAGCCATGCCTTCCAAAGGCTGGCGTTCCCGTCTCCGTGCTGTGGCTAGCTGCTCGGGGAGTCTGATCATAACACCAGGCGAGAGCTGTGCCGGCCGAGAATCATCTTAGGTCTATGCAACATCTTTTTTCTTGCTGGTCCTGGGCCTGAACTCGGGGCCTGGGCTCTGTCCCTGAGCCTCTCTGTGCTCAAGACTAGCACTCTACCACTTTGGCCAGAGTCACTTACAGCTTTTTCTGAGTAGTTTATTGGAGATAAGAGTCTCATGGCCTTTCCTGCCCAGACACCTGAGTAGCTAGGATTACAGGCTTGAGCCACTGGCACCTGGCTTGTGCAACATTTTCAATAAGAATATACAAGAAAAAGCAAAGTCTGTAATTTCCTCTGTAAATCTTATTCTCACTTTGTCTCCAGCAAAAATCTACCCATTTTCATAGTATTCTTTAGACAGTCTTTGGCTAGCTAGCCCAGGCTGACCTTGAGTAGCAGTCTCTTTACATCTGCCTTGCAGATTATGGCATTCTAGGGGTGTGCCACCGTTCCTGGCCATTCTCATAATTTCAGCTATCAAACTTGATTTTGACCAAGATAGCTCTGTTAGTCTTGATGGCCTTTCATTCCTTAATGTATCATCAAGAATACTGAGAGCATTTATAGGTTTCTTGAAAATCAATTTATTTTTACTTCTTGCATTTCTTACCTTCATCCCTCAGGGATGATTTAAATAACACCTAGAATGCTATGTGGAGTTGACATTTCATTTGGGAAAGAATCTCAGAAAGGAGTGATAACCCAACTTCTGTATGACAATATCATGGAAAAGAGCACTGAACTACAAAAGAAACTACAGGAAACTGGCTTTGTCATAAGTAACTTTAGGCAAATTTCTCGGTAAATTTCTTCATCTATCAACTGATCTCGTCAAATCTAAGTGTTCTATGATATTATGTAGCTCAATATATACTTTTAGTCAAAAAATACCAATGTATTTCAGAGTATCTCCTTTTAGGCTTCCTTCAAGCTTATATCCTTTAACACTAAAAGGCACGTTTAGAACAGATTACCAGCAAGAGCATGAGGTTGGTGACCATCCTGATATGCTGCTTTCCAACATGGCTTCCTGAACACTCAAATAACACGCATTGCTGTTCAATGCACTTCCTGTTAAGTTCCCCTGGGCTTTACATTTTATGCCTTGAAAGACAATCATTATTTTCTTCTCCCCTTTACCCTGTCATCAAGTAATCTACATCATCTCCATCTGGAAGATTCAGTAAAATTTTATATAAAAAGGCATCAGAATCAGGTCTCATGTGTCTTCACAGAAGTTTCTCCTGCTTGCATTTTTGTATTAATTATATTAGTAGCATTAATCACTGAACCTTCAAATTAAAAAAAAAAAAGTCTTGAGCCAGGCGCCAGTGGCTCACACCTGTAATCCTGGCTACTCAGGAGGCTGAGATCCAAGGATTGTGGTCCAAAGCCAGCCCGGGCAGAAAGTCTGTGAAACTCTTATCTCCAATAAACCACCAGAAAAACAGAAGTGGCGCTGTAGCTCAAGTGGTAGAGTGCTTGCCTTGAGCTGAAGAGCTCAGGCACAGGGCCCAGGACCCAAGTTCAAGCCCTATGACTGGAAAAAAAAAGTCTTGATAGCTTTTTCCAAAGTTATAGCATTAAATGAATTGCTTCTACATTACTTCCTTAACCTGAAATGCACGTAAATTATACTTTTAACATAGTCTGAGAAAAACAATGGTTTCATTTTGGAGAGATCTCTTGAAGGCTGTCTTTTATGTAACAGTTTCAGTATCTTTCCTTGACAACACTTATGCCCTTTGGAGGGAAGAAAGACTGTGGTAAATGATTGCATTTATTTGAAAATGTAAAGTAAGAGTATGCCACATGTAGTTAAACATGTCACTGTAATCATACAACCAAGTGAGTATACTAGTCAAAAATAAATGTTTGCTAGGTGCCAGTGGCTCACGCCTGTAATCCTTGCTACTCAGGAAGCTGAAATATGAGGATCATGGTTTGAAGCGAGCCTGGGCAGGAAAGACCTTGAGACGACTATTATTTCCACTAAACTACACACAAAAAGCCAGAAGTGGATCTGTGGCTCAAGGGGTAGAGCACTAGCTCTGAGCAAAAAAAAAAAAAA
>NW_012267245.1:7925664-7929272 GCF_000151885.1 Dipodomys ordii
AATGTGATGTTAAGAGAATGAACCCTTAGATATGTATTTTAATGTTTTTTTCTTTCATTATATTTTTGACATCAAAATTAATACAACTCAACATAAACGAATAACAGTATTTGTAAAATTCAGAGAAATGTCATTTAAACTCTATTTTTCTGTTTCTACCTTGAATGTTTTATTTTGGAGAGTCTATTGTTGGTCATTTTTCATCACTATTCTTTTCTATATTACAGTGAACTATTTTCTTTTTGGATCAGTGCAAAGCAGTGTCACTTTTCTTTTGCAGTGATTGTGGATCTCAGCCATGGCAACCAGTATGTATTACAGTAACAAGGACGATTTGATGTGCTTTATCATTTTCTAATGTGGCAAGTGAGGCAACTGAATGTAGTCTTGTTACAATATAACAAGGGGTGTTGGACAATAAGACAATGTAATAAAATTAAATTTTCATTTTCTAAAAGCAATATGTGAGCTGAATTGGAAGAGATGAATGTTTGGAAACTATAAATAATAATCCTTTCAAATCATGACAGGTAATTTTACTTGCTCACAAATGTGTGAGTTTAAATGAACAGAGATTTACTATCTGGCAAATGTATACTATGAACACCTCTTCATCTGGATAGAGAAGTGGCCCTTAAGTATCCCTATCCTAGGAAAACCTTCCAAGCTAGTGAGAGTATTTTTGTTTCATCAAGGAACTTTTTTTTGTCATTGTATATCTGGTTTGTTTTAACTGTGAAAATACTGTAGAGAGGGGTTACAATTACATGGACAAGGTAATGAGTACATTTCTTATCAAGCATCGTAGCCTCCTCCTTTGTTTCCCCTTCCCATCCCTTTCCATCCTCCACCTGTCCCTCCCCCACCCAACCCTCCCCCCCTCCCACCAAAGTTGTAAAGTTCGTTTTCAACATACGACTTTACGTCTCATTGTTGCAATGGGTCCACCTGTATCCCTTTTTAAACGATTTGTTTTTTTCCCCTCCACAAATTATAACAACAGCAAATATAGTGAAAGCAGGGTTTATACTGTGGGGGAGGGACATACAAAGCAACAAAGAATTCATCTTATAAATATGTTAGAAACAATTGAATGAAAGAAAAAAAACATTTGAATATTTATCTTGGGGTTCATTTCACCTAATATCAACTTATCTGACCTTTTCTTCTTGTCTCAGACATATATTTGTTATTGCAAATAAGGGAAACCATGGGACCTATGTTTCTTTGGGCCTGGCTTACTTCACTTCATGTAATTTTTTCCAAGCCTTTCCATTTCCTAACAAATGGGGCAATGTCATTCATTCTTTCTGATGGAGGCATAGAATTCCATGGTGTATATATACCACATTTTCTTGATCCATTCATCTACTGAGGGGCATCTGGCTTGGTTCCATATCTTACCTATGGTAAATAATGCTGCAATAAACATGGTTGTGCTGGTAGTTTTAGTATGGTCTTGTTTGTGATCATTCATCTAAATGCCCAAAAGTGGGATTGCTGGGTCATAGGGGAGCTCTATGTGGAGTCTTTTGAGGAACCTCCATACTGCTTTCCAAAGTAGTTGAACAAGTTTACATTCCCACCAACAATACACTTCTGTCCACATCCCCTCCAGCATCTGTTGTTATTAGAGTTCTTGATTTTAGCCATTCTAACTGGGGTGAGGTGGTATCTCAACGTTGTTTTGATTTGCATTTCTTTTATGGCTAGAGAGGTTGAGCATTTCTTCATGTGTCTTATTAGCCATCCTTCTTTCCTCTTCAGAGAAGTTTCTCTTTAAGTCTTTTTTTTGTGGGGGGTCCAGTTGTGGGGCCTGAACTCTGGGCCTGGATGCTGTCCCTCAGTTCTTTAGTTCAAGACTAGCCACAGCGTCACTTTTGGCTTTTTTCTTTTTGCTTATGTGGTGCTGAGGGCCTCATGCATACAAGGCAAGTGCTCTACCACTGAGCCACCTTCCCAGTCCTTCTCTTTAAGTCTTTAGCCCACTTATTTATTGGGCAGTTGTTTCTTTGAGGATTTGTTGGGGGATTTAATTTTTTGAGTTCCAGGTATATTTTAGATACGAGACCCTTGTTCATTGTATGTTTAGTGAAGATCTTCTCCCAATCTGTGGGTGTGATATTGATTCAAGGGAAAATTTTATAGTTTAATTCTTGTCACTGTTTTCCTACAGAGATGCACTCATTAAAAAAAATCAGCTCATGAAAAAAAGCACAAAAGAGAAATAGCAATGTTCAAAGAAGCAATGCCACCATGTGCCCAGAAGTTCACGCTCCCAGGCAGAGAGAAAGTTATCCATCCTCCCTGGAGTGGACAACTACATACGACGAAGACAACAAAGGTCATTTACCTTTGCTGGCCCAGAACGCACCACCTTTCCCCTCTTCCATCACAACTCCTTTGCTTTTCTGTCTCCATGTAGTGCAGACCTGCTCAATAAGCATCCAGCACCTGCCATGGAGTTTTGCAGTGAAGACTCAAATGAACAAAACAAGCATGGTGTGACACACCTTATGGAATGTATGGATTTTCATCTCTCTGACAAAAAAGAAACAAAGATAATCAACTTAAAAGGAGGCTTGTTTGGCTCAAGGTTTCAGAGGATTTAATTCAAGGCCACCTGGTCCTGCCGTTATACAGTTAGAACATAATAAACATCATACAACAACATGTGGTGGACGGTGGGGTCACTTCTTGGCAGCCAGGACACACAGACACACACAGACACACACACACACACAGAAAAATTTCCTTCCACTAAATGTTCCACTTCCTGAAAGTTTTACCATTTCCTAGTAGCCCCACAGCCTAGAACCAAGCCTTTAGCATGTGGTCTTTAGGGAACACTACAGAGGAAAATCATAGCAAGCAGAGGACATGGACTTAAACTAATAAACATACAGATAAAGGTAAATGATTACTGTGACTAAGTATGATGAAATAAAGACATATAATCTCATGCTAGATCATTCCATGAGGGTTTGCTGAAGTTGGGGGGACAGGTTAATCTGCACAGTCTGATGCAGTGAACAAGAAAGCAGAAATGGGCATTGGGATGCAACCTGGTAGGACAGGAATGAGGCCTGACCATGCAGGAATTTACATTAGGATTGCATTAAGGACGTGAATGTTCATTTTAATAGCAATGGCAAGCTGTATTTTGAAATAGGAGGTAAGATGCACACTCTCACTGTACTGTGCAGACAAAAGAATGAAAAAAGAGAGAAGTACATAAAAAAGAGTGGTCCAGGTGAGAAGGTGGTAGCCTGAACAGGGTATGGTTGTAACAGTGACCCTGGGGCACACCAATAACTACAAGAGATATTTAAATTAGAAAACTCATAAGTTATAAAAAGTTAAAAGTTATAAAACTATACGAGGGAGACAAGATGTGGGATAAGATGGGAGGTCCTAGAGTCACTAAGGTTTTGACTTTGGTAATGTGAAGGATATGGCACCACTTACTGAGAAAACAAAAATAGAAGAAAGGATAGGATTTGACAGCGTAGGGAGAACAGTTAAAAGATCTGATACAGACAAAACTTTCAGATGTTCTTGAGGTGAAGTTACTTATTTGTGAACTCCTTGAGAACAGTTAAAAGATC
>NW_012267245.1:7929322-7931176 GCF_000151885.1 Dipodomys ordii
AAAAAAAAAAAAAAAAAGCCCAGGACAGAGCCTGAGTTCAAACCCCAGAAATGGCAGAAAAACAAATAAAAAATAAGATAAAATTTACCAAATATGAAGATTTGAAAACAATATAATAGAGCAATTTCTACAGTGGATGAAGTAATGATACTGTTGCTTTAAATGTCAATGACAGGGACCTCAATTTTTCCCAAATTAGAACACTTTTGCCTTTACTGAACTTGAGACATTCATTCATCATTGAGCTATGAATTGGATAAGGCTCTGAACGCTCGTTGGTTTTTTAAAAAAACCTCCTTAGAAAGTAACAATTGAATAGAAAACACAGCATCTGCTCTGAAAACAACTAGAATCAACAATCCATCTTTACCTAACATTTAACAGATCAAGGCGGCAAGGCACTTCAGGTCACCTAGTATTTTTTTCTGGCACAGGGCAGGACTACAACCATCTATTTTGCAGAAAATTTGCTATGAAGAACTGTTCTAATGCTAAAATATAATAGTTAGTCTAATGCATGTGGTTAATGCTTCATTTTGGAGTCATGAAAAGTAAAAGACAGCCAAATTCTTCAGTCGTGGGAGGAAATGTTGTAAGACACTGTTTTTCTTTAAATTATATTTTTAAAACACATGCATGACTAATGCACTACAGCTGGATGTTAGCATTACAATGACTGTGCTTCAGCCTCCTCCCCTACACCAGGACTCACAGCTGATGCAACAATTACAATGTGCAACGAACACCACCACAGACTGAGAAACAAAACTGCCAATGCAAATTGAAATGGATCAAGAATCAGAGGACACTGACCTAAATCACAGTGCTAAAGTCTCTCAGGGTGGGATACCAGCTGGAACAAAGGACAAATGGTAAGCAGGAGTCAAATCAAATTTTCTCTTCTGCATATCTTTAAGTTAAGAATTTATCCTCCACAAGGGGAAGGGAAAAACAAATCGTTTAAATAGGGATACAGGTGGACCCACTGCAACAATGAGATGTACAAGTCGTTATGTTGCCCATGTAATTGTAACCCCTCTGTACAGTATTTTCACAATAAAAAAAAAAGAATTTATCCTCCACAACAGCTGGATCTGTAGCTGTAACCTGTCAGTTGCGGGAGAGGGTATTAAAAAAAAGTCACTGTCAAATGCTGCACAGCTCACGCTGGCTGACCCGCATCTTCCAATGGCTCTTCAACTGAAGACTAACGAAACTGGTTCAGAATGGAATCAGAACTGCTCAAGGCAGTTGAGGAGATTCCATCTGGAAGACGAGTTGAGGAGGCAATTCACAGGTCTCCACGACAGTGGAGGGTTACCAGGCTACGCAGAGGTGTGCTGTGATCCCCGTCTAGATATGGCTCTTCCAAGTCATCTTACAGAACTTGATTTGTATTTAGTAACATAGTGACTCTAGCACCTGTTAGCTGCAATAATACTTGTATTTTCTCCTAAACCTTAATATATTATAAGAATAGTTAAAAATATTATCAAGACAATGTTTATCTACTATCAGAAAATCTCTGAATATATACTCTTTAAAAAATGGGTCCTAAGGCAAGATGTATGTACCACAATCTAGTCCCTGCCATGAGCAGGCTGCTACTGGTCTTTAGCATCTGCTACTGCACAGGGTGTGGTGGTGCCTGCCTGTGACCCTGGCACTCAGGGGGCGAAGGCAAGAGGATGGCAGGTTTGAGATCATGTAGCTACAAAGCAAGGTGCTCAGAATCAACTCCAAATGGATCAAAGACCTCGAAGTCAAAGCAGACACTCTGAAAACATTACAGGATGGAATAGGAGAAACCCTAGGTCTCCTTGGCTCAGGCCGAAATTTTCTGAATAGAGACCC
>NW_012267245.1:7935861-7976317 GCF_000151885.1 Dipodomys ordii
CTTATTTGTGAACTCCTTGAGAACAGTTAAAAGATCTGATACAGACAAAACTTTCAGATGTTCTTGAGGTGAAGTTACTTATTTGTGAACTCCTTATATGTGGGTCTTCTAAGTTCAGGGGAGGAAGAGCTTTCAATATGGATTAAGTGGTCAGAGTGGCTTGTCAGATCAGAATCAGCTTACAAAGGTGATTTTTATTTCCTTGGCCACCTTTCTGAATCTGTATAATGTAAAAAAAAAAAAAAGGTCAACAGGAGAAAGGGTAGCATATGAGCCAAGGGAATGAATAGTGTGTGAAGTAGGACAAAGACAACAAAGGCTGAGGTCAGAAGAGTATTAATAAATGTCTGCAGAAGGTCATTTCTGACTGTGAGAACTGCGCTGGCTGAGCCAGTGAGTGGGGGCTGGCCCAGACCCTGGGGGAGTGAAAAGCAGACTCTAACGGTCCTTGGTGACTAGCCTGCTTGGGTCTAGTTGAGCTCTCTCCTCTTGCCTCTAGTCTTCCTGAGCTGCCCAAGACGAACAACACTTACCCCTCCTGGCTACAGATTTTAAGGAACTAAATCCTGGGTTCGTGAAGACAGACTAAGCGCCTATATTCATCTTTTTTTTTTTCAACCACAGATGTTGAAATACATGATGGAAGAGGTGATATTGATCAAGAAGCATTATAGCCATAAGCTGACTTATGGAATTATAACCACTTTGTACAATTTACTATTGAAATTTAAAAACATGCAAAATGAATAGAATAGTAATAGCCCAAGTTTCTAGAACACAGGTAAATGATTATAGTGGGTGAATTCAAATAGGTCAAATGATAACAGTGGAGTTAATAAGGAATCTGAAATTGAGCTGAGGCTGATCCTCAGAAACTGGGGCTAGAGTCAGGGGGACCAAATTCAGAAGTAAGCAAAGATACAGCATGGGGGAGGAACCCTTAGGAAACTTTGGCTGGTCACTGCCTCAGTCTTTCTCAACCACATAGGTATCTTTTGGTTTTCTCTCAGGCAGAATGCTGGGTACAGAGCAAGAATGTAGGTCTTTTCGATGGAGTCTTGATAACTGCAGATATGCTTCCTAGAAATTGATATTCTAAGCTGGGCTTTGGTGGCTCATGCATGTAATCCTAGCTACTCAGGAGGCTGAGATCTGAGGATCATGGTTCAAAGCCAGCCTGGGCGGAAAAGTCTGTGAGACTCTTATCTCCAATAAACCACCAGAAAACTGGAAGTGGCACTGTGGCTCAGATGGTATAGTACTGGCCTTGAGCTGAAGAGTGCAGGGATAGCGCCCAGGCCCAGAGTTCAAACCCCACGAGTGATTAAAAAAAAAAAAAAAGTGGTCTACAAACTAGTAAGAGAAGATGTCCCAGTATGAAAACACTTCTCAAGAACTGTAAGAGGGAAAGATTAACACATGATTTTACCCACTGGATGAATAAAAACTAAGAAGGAACAATAAAACCTGGAGATATATATAGCTCCAGGTTTGTATTACAGTATTGTGTTGCATATTATTATAACTGGAGCCAATATTAAGTCCTCAAAACTTCCTTCTACAGAAGGAAGCTCTATGTGACACACCATTGAACCCAGCAAGAATGGGAGCCTAGAGTAGGTGCATCCTAGCTACTAAGCAGACTGAGATCTGAGGATTATGGCTCAAAGCCAGATTGGGTAGGAAAGTCCATGAGACATTTTAAAATTTCCAACTACCAAAAAGCAGAAATGGAGCTGTGGCTCAAGTGGCAGAGTGCTAGTCTTGAGTGCAAAAGCTCAAGGAGAGTATCCAGGCCCAGAGTTGAAGCCACAGGATCAGCACACATGTGTGCATGCACACACACATATACACACACGTATACACACAAATAACCAGGGCTAGTGGCATGGTTCAGCAGCTTAGCACCAGCCTAGCAAAGGCCAAGTCCCTGAGTTCAAATACCAGTAGCACTACCCACAAAATAAGAACCACAGCTTTGCTATAACACAGGTGCTTGGCAAAAACTGGCCTGGGTTCAACATTAGCATCAAGCAATCAAGAAAGCAAACAATCCGCCAAAATGATCAACCAACTATCTCTAGAGAAATAAGCATCACATTGATAAATATAATTTATAATTATCAGTGGACACTCAGGTATGCAATTAGAAAACAAAGAAAGAAAGATTCAGAGCTTCATGACCCGCATCGAAGTCCACCCTCTGCCGCTTACTAAGTACCAAGTGACGGCCACACAACTGATTTACACTTGCTTTCTTTTGCTGTGTCTATTTGTCGCTATTACAGATGCAGCGGCAGAAGTAAGAATGCAGAGCTCTCAGAAGTGTTGGGTTATAAACCTTGCCTGCAAACACTGTATAAAAACTGTTTTGACTCGATTTTTCTAACTAGAGGGAGGTCCAGTTTACCCACTTCTCTTGAACACTGTCCTCTCTCCACTGTCAACTCTGGGCACCTTTGTTGAAAACCCGTTGGTTACAGATGTGGGGTTTATGTCTAAGCTCTCTATTCTGCTCCATGGGGCTATATTTAATGCATCACCATGTTGTTTTGTTGAATGTTTAAAGCAAGGGAAATAATGCCTCCTGATTTATTCTTGTTAAAGATGGTTTGGCTGGTTGGGATTTTTTGTGGTTCCATATACATTTTATATTTTTCTACAGTTCTGTAAGAAATGTCATTTTAACATATTGGCTGATTACTGATTCACTGTGTTATGATGAATCTGTAAAGGGTTTTGGGTATTGTTATTTGAACAATATCAACTGCTATCATTCATGAACATGTGATATATTTCTACTCTTTTGTGTCTTCTTCTTAAACATATTTCTTCAATTTAAAAATAATTTTAATCCAGAGATCCTTCACCTCTTTGGTTAAACATTCCTATTTCGTAGTTATTGTAACTGGGATTGCATTCTTGTTGTCTATTTTAGATAATGTGTTATTATTTGTACTGTATTATGCCAGCGAATGTGAAAATGTTGTCTACCAGGGAAGAGCACTGGAAGTGGAGTACCCAAGCTTCTTTATTGATTACTGGGCTCATAGTCACTTTTAGTGTCTACTCCAAATTCTGTGTCAAATTTTCACACATCAAGTATGAGTCTTTTCACTCATTCTATGAAGAGGACTCATTTCTCCATCATGGAAGTAACTCAAAGACTTACCCACCAAGAGAAAGATAACTCAACATTTAAAAAATGCAAGAATGGAGAGAATAGGAGAAACAATTGCATGAAAATGCAGCAATAATTCTGGAAAACTTCTGTGGAAAATCAGCTGGCTGTAATATTACCTGCAGTCTATCATGGACTAGTTCCAGGGTGAAAGGGGAAGAACAGGCTTTCTTGCCACTCATTACAAACTTGTGAATGGCCGGCTCCATGCTGACCGGGTGAGAGCCACTGCAGGCCAGTGCCCACCGAGGCCCACTCTGTCATCTGTGGGACCCAATGAGCATAATGCTTCTGTAGCCCACTGTGATATGAGAACTAAGGTCCTTTGTCTGACCCAGGAGTTTTATTCCTCCTGCCTGCAAGTCCCAGATTTTTCAGTTCTTGACAATATCCACGAAATATAGAAAGTGATATACAGGAAAAGAGCAAAGTAATATATATGGTGGTGCATAGTAAAAAGTATCTTATTCTTGATAACAGTAACTGGAGAGATGAGTTTTAGGTATATTATTTTATAATTGGAAAGGTAACTAGCATCATTTACGAATAGAATGTTTTTGTTTTTATTTCTGGTAGGCCGTGGGGCTTCAACCTGGGCTTGAGCGCTGTCCCTCAGCTTTCCAGCTCAAGGCAAGCGTTCTATTACTTGAGCCACTGCACCACTTCCAGTTTTCTGGTGGTTTATTGGAGATAAGAGTTTCACAGACTGTCCTGTCCAGGCTGGCTTTGAACCCTGATCCTCAGATCTCAGCCTCCTGAGTAGGTAGGATTACAGGCGTGAGCCACTGGCCCCCCAGCAAAAAGTAGCATCTTTAAAATCACTAAAAAATTTACAAAATATATGAAAATAACACAGGTAAGAAGTCAAGGGGTAGGACAAATAGAAGAAAAAAAAATAAAAACCAGAAATGATCAAAAAAAATCAAGAGCAAAATATCTGTGTAATTCCATTAAAATACCTACAAATTTCAAAGCATTCTGACTGCATTAAAATGCAAAGTGTTTGTTATTCCTCATAGTAACACTACAAACACAACTATCCAAAGACTGAACAAAAAAGTGAAAGCATTTCTGAAAATAAATTTTAATTAGTATTAAGAGCTTTAAAAAATCTTTTATAACCTATGTGAGATTACATTAAAAAGTAATTTGATATAATAAGTTATGTATAAAGTATTCAGACATACATACACAAATGAATACACAAAGATATTCATTATCATAGTTATAATACTTGTTTGAAAAACATGAGAAAGTATAATAAGCCAATATTGTTAAATAATAGACTAATAGGCAACCAGTTAGTGTTTTTGAATTATAATATATAACTTAAAAATGTCACCATATACTATTAAAGAGAAAAAATTCAAAACTATATATGACATGATTTCTAATTTTTAAGAAAAGCTGATTTGCAGGAAACAGTCCCTAACAAGTTAGTGATGCTCATTATTGAGTATTGAGTCTAGAGTGTTGTTCATATCTTGGGTCATTCAGGGTTTTACAATTTTTTTATGAAATCTGGAAATGCATTTTTCCTTTTTGGTGGGTCATGGGGCTTGAACTCAGGGCCTGGGTGCTGTCCCTGAGTTCTTTCATTCAAGGTTGCTCTCTACTACATTGAGCAACAACTCTCTGGTTTTCTGGTGGTCAACTGGAGATAAAAGTCTCACAGACTGTCCTGCCTGGGTTGACTTTGAACAGCAATCCTCAGATCTCAGCCTTCTGACTAGCTAGGATTACAGGTGTATTATTATTATTATTATTATTATTTATTTTTGGTCAGTCATGGGGCTTGAACTTTGGGCTAGAGGCTGTCACTCAGCTCTTCAGCTCAAAATGAGCACTCTACTGCTTGAGCCACAGCGCCACTTCTGGTTTTCTACTCATTTATTGGAGATGAGAGTCTCACAGTCTTTCTTGCCCGGGCTGGCTTTGAAACGCAATCCTCAGATCTAAGCTTCCTTAGTAGCTAGGATTACAGGCGTGAGCCACTGGCACCCAGTTTAGGATTATAGGTGTAAACCTCTAGCACCCAGCTTTGGAAACTCATTTTATAATCTTAGTTATACATGCAAATATAATATTATGAATTTATAAATACATAAAATACAGATCTTAATTTTTAATAAAAATCTGTAAGTTATATAGTCATAAAATAACCTTTAAACTTAGGGTGGTTTCTGTTTTGTCTAGCATATTTAAAAATCTCCCATAGAACATCTTTAAACTACTATTGACATGGTCTTTTTCAATCTAAAACTGCAAGTGGAGTTTATATTTTTATACATAATCTGTGACTCTAAGAATAAAACAGTGTTGGAGTTTTATGACTCATCTTAAGGGGAGATGAGAAGAGGCCATAAGTTTCATTACCCAGAACAATAGGCAATAGGCAATGATCATAGCATGCTGTGAATCTTGTGAGTACTGTTTGAAATAAATTGCAGAACTTTCCTTCTCCGCAGAACAATTTTTCCTCAAGCCTAGCTGTTATTGATGTTCCCATCATTCTTATTGTCTATTCACTTAATGGTAAATTACCAGGTTGTCTGAAAGCAGTAAGAAACTAACTTCTTGGTTGAGTCTTCTTCAGGCAATTATTGTTGTTTTTTTGGTCACAGTTCTTAGAAAAATAAATGGAAAAGAATGACATTCTGCCTTTCTTTTGTGCTACTGTCTCGCTTGTTCTCATATCCAAATAAAAAAAATGCCCTCATCTTCCCACCGGTCATCATCCTCTTCAGAACATCTCCTTATGTCCACGAATCAGAGAGTACCAGTTACATTCAGAATATCAATGGAGAACAGAAACATTATGCCTTTGGCCTACTGCGAAGGAGAAGGACATCATATCCAAGTGTGATAACTCAGCCTTCTCTAACACCATAGTCTTTCATCCCAGATCCTGCTTCAGTTTAAAATTATCGTCACAATGTGATGGGCCTGATTCTACTCACAAGCCAAATCCCCTCAGAGATTTGAGACATAGAACTAAAGTGGACTCTAGTCAGAACACTATTCCACAAGGTGGTTGGGCAGGGACAGAACCGACTCCTCTGGGAACACTTGGGTAAGGTCTCCGGAGCTGGTCGCCTATGCCTGAGTCACCTCCGAGTCAAGTGGGGGATCCAAGAACGCAAATCTGTAAGCAGAGTACTCATCTATCAATCTGCAGCAAGAAACCTCAGGAACAGACATGCCTATTGATTAAGCTCCCACAGGGAACAATTCCTGCAACAAGGAATGACCTGGCAAGCCCAGGGCTGGGCACAGAAGCCAGGTGGCTGGATGGTCACCAGGACAGAACACCCTGTGCTGCTTCCACTGTTCACTGCAGAGACCTTCCTGCCAAACCTGCCAGTGGGTGGTACAGTCCAAGGCAAAGGAAAATTAGAGTGGCATGCTCATTCATTGAGTGAACCTATCAAAACTTGGCAGTTTCAAGTCCCTTTGCAAGAACTGAGTCAATAACTTATAAACAATAAGCTGCATTTAAGTGTGCAACATTTTTTACAACCATGTAAAAACTTCCAAGTCTGCTTCCTATTTTTATGGGGTTGGTCTTCCTTGCATATTTTCTCCAGGTCCATGGTTTGCATTTTTATTTCACTATCAGCTCAGCTTTAAAAATTTTAGTAAGAGGAGGAGGCTGCAATGCTTGGTAAGAAATGTATGCATTACCCTGCCCATGTATTGTAACTCCTCTGTACAGTATGTTCACAAATAAAATAAAATTAAATTTAAAAAAATTTAGTAAGAATAATGTAATTTTTTTTATTTTAATAAGGTTGTCAGTTTTTCCCTAGGGTTCTTTTATGTTCTGGGTATATCACATACATACACAGATATACCATATATGTATATGTATATATGATACATCTCTCTCTATATATATAAAAATATATGTATATAATTATTTTTTACAACACTGGGTTTGAACTCAGGGCCTTGTACTTTTAGGATAGACATTGTACAACTTGAGCTACGTCTCCTAGTCCTTTTCACCTTGGTTATCTTTTAAAATTTTTATTTTTATTAGAAAGGTGGTGTACAGAGAGGTTTCAATTATGTAAGTCAGACAAAGAGTACGCTTCTTTTTGGAAAATGTCACCCTTTCCCTCGCCACCTTGGGTACTTTTGAGGTAGTGCCCAACTTTTGTGCCTGGGCCATTCTTGGCTATGATCATCCTGATGGTGCGTTCCTGTGTCACTGGGGATGACAAGTACACACCACTATATCCAACCATCGTACTTCCCACAGCTGGGGTGAAAGGCTGCGATGGAGACTTCTGTGCCTCGGCTGGCCTTGAACCATCATCCTGCATTTCTACCCCCCAAGTAGACACTGATCTGATTTGTACTATTTTATTTTCTTTTCTATTCTTTCTTCTTTTAAGCAACCTATCATGAGAATATTCCCAGGTCATTAAAATATTATTGTTCATACTATGAGCATACTACATGTGTATATTTATTTATTGAGCTATTTGCTTTTTTGTGGAGGTATAAGACTTTCCCTCCAATTATCATCAATATAAATAGATGTCTCTGCATATGTCCCTGTTTCAAACAAGATGTCATCATTGATTATTCTGGATTCACATCATCTATTTGGGTGCCATCGCTAAATTGGATTTTAAAAATTTGTTCTTTACCACAAGTATATCAGTGTGTTAACTTCAAAGTTTAAAAATAAACTTGTTACCTGGTACCAGTGGCTTATGCCTATAATCCTAGCTTCTCAGGAGGCTGAAATCTAAAGACTGTTGTTCAGAGCTAGCCTGAGCAGGAAAGTCTGTGAGACTATTCTCCAACTAACATGAGAAAGCTGGAAGTGGAGCTATGGCTTGAGTGGTAGAGCACTAGCTTCGAACACAAAAGCTCAGGTCAGCCCCAAGCCTTCAGTTCAAGCCCCAGGACTGCCATTAAAAAAAAAAAAACTTGCACATATTTGTGACTTTTTATATTTCTTTTTTTTTTGACAGTCGTGGGGCCTGAACTCTGGGCCTAGGTGCTGTCCCTCAGCTCTTCAGCTCAAGGCTAGGGCCCTACCACTTGAGCCACAGCGCCACTTCGGCTTTTTCTGCTTACCTGGTGCTGAGGAATCGAACCCAGGGCCTCATGCATGCAAGGCAAGCACTCTACCACTGAGACACCTTCTCAGCCCATATTTCTTCTTTTATAAGTGAACACTGCCTGTCTTTTCTGCATTTCTGAGGAGATATATTAGTATTAACTTGTTATTTTTGTATAATTCTTTTACATCCACCATTGGCATTGACTTATAGCATCTCAATATTTTGTTACACAGAATTTCTTTTATGTTCTCTGCATTAGATTTCTTTTCTACAAACATCTTAACCAGAACTAAATTAAATATGTTTATGGAAATAAGTGTCATGGCTTCCCACTGCCAGTAATAGTTTTGATGAGGTGACATAAAGATAAAGGTGACATAAATCCACAGATAACAGCCTGTGTCTACAGAAACCCTTGCTATTCATTTTACTTGGTACATCCAATGAGCCACCAATGTAAGGGTTTAAAAATCAAGAGGGACCACATAGTTTCTCCTAGGAACTACTGTCTGCTGATGCATGGATTATAGCCTTGAGAACTTGTGTAACTCCACACCCTATATGTAGTTTACTGAAGCTGTCTACTGTCTTAGCTGGAGGAAAGCAGAAGCCCAGAACTACTCCACTAACACCTTGAGAGTCTCAAATCTCATCACATCTATCTTGTTGATTTATATGATGGAGCCATCATAATTTTTTTAGTACAACTCACTTGGAATTCCTCACAGATATACATTCCTTAGGGTATATTAGTCCCTGAACATTGTCCTCAGATTTGCTATGTGAATGAAACAAAAATGATAGCACTTGGCATCCTGTAACATCTTGATTACCTTCTTAAAGCTAATTAAAACTCACCCCTGGTCCTAGGGAGGGCCAGCCTTTCCTAAAGCATTTGACCACAAATATCGAGACAAAATGAAAATCTGTTCACAATTTAAAAAAGTATAGGACTAATATTGAATGAACCAAGAGTGTGTGTCACTGTTCATGTGGTGCGTTAATGAAAAGTTCCCCAGACTAAATGCAGAATTCTTTAGCTAAATTCTCAAATATATGTAGAATCAGGTATTTTACACACACACACACACACACGAGTCCCTTCTATATGTCTCTTCCTGACTTTTTTGCCTACTATTTTCCCCCTTTGAATTCTTTTTTTTCCATTTTTTTGGGGGGTCCAGTTTTGGGGCCTGAACTCTGGGCCTGGGCGCTGTCCCTCAGCTCTTCAACTCAAGGCTAGCGCTCTACCACTTGAGCCACAGCACCATCTCCAGCTTTTTCTCTTTTTGCTTATGTGGTGCTGAGGAATTGAACCCAGGGCCTCAGGCATGCAAGGCAAGTGCTCTACCACTGAGCCACCTTCCCAGCCCCCCTTTGAATTCTTTTAACACCCCACAGCTTTAGATGTAAGAACAGCAAAAGAAAATTAAAAAAGGAATAATCTTTTGACAAGTTCTTAGTGCTTTTGAAATATTCATTCTTATCTGGTGGAGCATACAAAAGTCAGCAGAAGTTAGTACATATGCAGTATAGATCAGATAATGGTCTCCACCGTTTACCTGCCCCTCTACTGATGGCCCTTTTGCTCCCTGGCTTCCACATGGCCTTGTAACTGGTTGAAACTAGCAGGAAATGGAGGGTGGAAGAAAGGAAAGACCAGGCAAAGCACACACATACACATGCACACACCACTGCTGAATAGAAGCTTAGCTGTATTTCTTTCCAACTCTTTCTCCTGAGTCCTCTCTCTACCTTCTCATAAATGCCACCTCCCCTTGCCCCTTCAAGCAGTGTTTCACCATGCTTTCCCCTAATTCTACTAACCCTGAGATCAGAGTGGGTAAAAATGATGAGCACCCAAGTCAAAAATAAATTATCAGCAATCTGAGTACCAGGATAAGAACCTGATTCTGACAAGATCTGAATCACTTAAAGTACTTTAATATTTCTAACAAACAACAAAGTCAACAAAGGAATGGGAGAGACTAGTAAGTTCCAACAGAAAACAAACATACATGGGGCTGGTAACAGGTTAGACACTTCAGGAAACTGAAATTGAGTAATTCACAACCTTTGACTAATTTATTCCTTTAAGTCTCAATGCAGCTTCAAATTTTCCTTTATCTCCTAATTTTACCCATTCTCTCCATGGTTTCAACCATCCCCTCCAAGTAGAATAATGCTAAAAGTCTTTATTCTAGTCATTACTTCCTCTGAAATACACTAATAACTTTTAATTAAATAATTAAAATAAATAATTTCTGAATTTGATTCAATTTCTTTGAATTGTTTTGTCATGCTATAAAATTTCCAGGAAAAAAAAACATTTTAAGACTAAAAACTACCAAAAACCCTACAACTGGTACAATATATGCCCTTTTACATCTTGGTACCAAATTTCAGTTTCATTACTTAGAAAATATTTAAAATGAAAGCAAATTCACAAACAATATCTGACTTTGAAGGGTTAGCCAAGTGAATTCCATTGGGAATGATAGCATGTGCATGGTCCGAATTAAAGGAATTTGGTAACAATATTTTTCTCTCCATGGCAAATTAAGTTATTCAGAACAAACATGTATCATTTTATTAGCAAAATGAAGGCACTTGTGCCAGCATTACAAACTTACTGATTGGCACATAAATGAAGTAGTGACGGAGTAACATGTTTTGCAAGGATGTTTTCTGTGTTTTCACAAATACACCCACCCTTTTGGCTAAGGATGAACAATTTGGACCTAAGTTTCCCCTCAAAAACTTTCAGAATCCTTCAGTTTGACCAATCTTTCAGCATATTTTTCTAATTACTGAGGACATCTGCATGAAAATATGTCCTCTTCTATGTAGCTCTTCATACTCTCAAAACCGCTCTGAGCCGAGCACTACATTATAATTTCTGGGGTATTTTTCATTTTATATTCTCTATATAAACAGCAGTGCCTGTTTTGTGTTTTCCCTCAAAGTCGTCATTCCCATTCTCATTTTATTTGTAACCAGATGGTCTTTACGAAACACATTCCCAGATTCACAAATACTGAGGCTCTTCTAGGAGCAACTTTACAGAACCCCAAGTTGCCCTGTGGGCAGAGCAAAAGAATCTCAATTTTGATTACACAGAAGTGATACCTTGGGGAGCTTTAACAACCTCTTGGAACTGTGCTCCACTTGATCCCTTGTTGAACTGAAATCTCCAGGATGGACGCCAACCCTATGGTTTTCATAGGCAGCAAAGCTGGGAGCCATGGACATCTGCTCTCTTACAACTGTCAGTGGCCTTATCTGGGGAGGGAGGGTTCAACCACCAGCCTATCCACCATCTTCCTGTGAAAACGGGGTCACTGATACCACTGTATGTGCAATTGTTTTAAGTTTTGGGAGCTTTTGTGTTACTGACCATCAACTGGCCCAATGACTAAGCAGTAGTAAGTTATTCAGAAAAAAAATCAAGCAAAGTAGTCACGGATTAAAAAAATATGGCAAAAGGAAACAACAGAACTAAGAAGAAGAAAGAGAAAAAACATTTTCAGGAACAAAATGTGATGCAATTCATAAATGTGGCTAGTGATACCTATTAACTCACTAAGCTCGTATTACCAGTTTTAAATTCTTGTAAGGGTCAGTAAGCTTAAAAACTTAATAAAAAAAAGAGGTCAGTAAAAGTAATCCAGGCTTCTACCTACAGATGTCTCAGATGGAAGGCAAATAGGAATTGCTATAAATGCATTTCAATCTGTTCCAGTGCTTAATTTATGGCAAAAATCACCCAACATTCCATTTGTCTGTAAATCCAGCCAGGGCTAATTTCTGAGTTACTAGATGGGCTGCTTTCAATCTTAACCTATTCTTAAGACAGCTTTCACTCAGGGGTCCAGCTTGCCAAGAATTTCCAATGTTTTTGGAACAAGAAAGAAGGAAATTTGCTATGTAAAGCCAATTCTTTCCATAATGCTAGGTTTTTTTTTTAATTGTTTCTTTTCAAAATAGAGAGGTACTGGTTACAAGCCAGACCATTCAAAAATCAATGCAGATCTCAGGTAAAGGATCATACTTCAAAGTTTGTATAATTTCTTCAGTATGTTTTTGAAAGTGATTACAGGCATAAAGACAGCTGTGTAGAGCACTGACTGCATTCTGTTTATAGAATGGATGACCGCAGGATGAGCTCCATCCTAACTCATCCTGAAGGGCAAAGCAGAGAATTAAAACACCCCCATGAACAGCACAGGGCCAACATCCCAAGGATTCTGAGCTATTCAAATTAAAGCCTGGTTTACGTCATTTAATTTAGAACCTGGTTCACTCTATTTTTCCATTCAAATACTAAGAGAAACCAAGCTAAACAATTCTAGCTTGAATGAACAGGGCTCCCAAGAAGACAGAGGGGGAACAACCATTCCAACACTGAATACAGGCGCTTTAAAAACACTAATTTATTTGCTTATTTGTTATTTGGCATATTAGCCTATTCCTCATAAGTTATTCCAGCTGCTTCTCCTGAAAACATGGAGTTTGCAATTTGAGATGGGTCTCACAAGCACAAAAAGATAAATCATGGACTGTTGCTTCCAAGTCAAAGAAATAGATATTGCTCTTACTACGTCATGATTCAGGAACGATTGTTGAGTATTTGCTATGTTAAATAGTAGGTGAAACTTGTCTTCTTATGCAAAAAGATATAGTACCAGAATATGTTATTTTCTAAATGTGTTAACCTTAATTGGCACAAAATTTGCATTTCATGTAACTTAAGGCCTGAATATGAACATATTTCAGAAAAATCCAGTATTGCTGGCAGTTTTCCCTTTTTTGCAATCCTCATTCTTGATTTTTCAAAACTACCCAGAGATATCTAAGATCACAATTTTAAAGTGCCCCTATCGGTTTATTAATCTCTCTGGATTAAGAATAGATTTGTACATATTAGCAACATTAGTTCAAAACTTTTCCATTTAAATTTCATCTTCATACTCTTGTAGATTAATTCATTTCTACCTATTTGTAAGGTGTAGAGAGCAAGAAAGAAAAACTTTCAGAATTTAAAGTAAAGCAGATACAATGAAAATAAAATAAAGCAATTTCATGCTGCACATATTTCAGATTAATACCATTTCTAAAAAAAGACAGATTTTGTTTCTTAATGAATAAACAGACTGCCTATTAGGTATGTCTTCTCTATGAAAATTATTACAGAAATTATCTGAAGTGTTATGCTACCAAGCAAGGTTTTCTACTCAAATTACAGATACACAAAAGTCAGTTCTTCATTCTTTTTAAGCTCCATTTACTGTAGTTGTCATGATTTTATCCACATAATTTAAACCAACCAAGTTTCATAGGATTATTTGAGATGTCAGGTCAAAAAAAAAGTCAAACTAGTTTTAAGTCTAAATTATTTGGCTTACTTGCTTTGGGGATTGACTCCTCAAACTTGTTTATTTGTGTAAACATGAGCAATATCATTACTGAGGTTTGAAAAAAAGCGATGGAAAAAGTGGAAGCATATTGTAACCACAGTAACCCGAAGTCAGTCACTAACACAACAACCTAACCTAACCCTAACCCTAGAAAGTAATGCCACTGAGCAAGGTAATGAATATGTTTCTTGGGGCTGGGAAGGTGGCTCAGTGGTAGAGTGCTTGCCTTGCATGCATGAGACCCTCGTTTGATTCCTCAGCACCACATAAGCAGAAAAAGCTGGAAGTGGGGCTGAGGCTCAAGTGGTAGAGCGCTGGTCTACAGCTGAAGAGCTGGAGGACAGTGCCCAGGACCAGAGTTCAGGCCCCACAAGCGACAATAATAATAATTTCTTATCAAGCATTGTTGCCTCCTTTGTTTTTCTCCTACCATCCTCCCCCCCCCATTACCTTGCTCATGTAACTGTAACCCCTCTGTACAGTATTTTTACAACAAAAAACTTATTTAAAAAAATGTGCCACTATCTATGCACTAAGAACCAAAACCCACAGCTTAAAGACTGATAGGTGCCAAATAAGGAAGCAATGACACTAATTCTTCACCCTGACCAAGAAGCTGTCCAAAAGATACATGTAGATTTGTTTCTCTATATGAAGCAAACCATTTCCTTTGCTTGCTCCTTCCTTTAACTTTATCCTGATTCTTCAGCACTAATTTTCATATAGTGGTTATATTATCCTTTAATTCCATGAACAAATAAGCATTGTGTATCTACTTTTTTGTGTGTTAACATTCTGTGTATAGATGGAAGTAGCTGGGTGTCTTGTCTTTACTTGTTGGTAACCGTGGGCTAGTTTTTCCACCCAAAGAATTTAAAAACAAATTAGCTTCCAGTATAATAGTTGTACACAATGGAATTCTATGCCTCCATCAAAAAGAATGACATTGCCCCATTTGTTGGGAAATGGAAAGACTTGGAAAAAATTATATTAAGTGAAGTAAGCCAGGCCCAAAGGAACATAGGTCCCATGGTTCCCTTTATTTGAAATAACTAGTATTATGTCTGGGACAAGTAGAAAAGGTCAAAACTATGTACATATGACCAGATAAGATGAGGTTAAGCGAAATAAACCCCAAGACTGGGACACAAGTTTTTTTTCTTTCTTTCTTGTTATTGTTTCTAACATATTTATAAGGTATCATGTGATTTTTTGTTGCTTTGTATGTTCTTCCCCCACAGTATAACCCCTGTTTTCAACTGTATTTGATGTCGGTATAATTTGGGGAGGGGAAGGGAAAAAACAAAATGTTTAAATAGGGATACAGGTTGACCCATTGTAACAATGAGATGTACAAGACACTATGTTGAACAACAAACTACAATTTAGGCAATGGGGTGGGGGGTGTAGTGTGGAGGTGGGAGGGAAGGGATGATGGTAGGGGAAAAACAAAGGAGGAGGCAACAATGCTTCATAAGAAATGTACTCATTACCTTGTTTATGTAACTGTAATCCCTCTGTACAGTATTTTCACAATAAGAACAAAAATTTTTAATGTCATTAAATACTTCATAGATATAAGCTGCTCTTAACAAAACCTTTCATTCTGATTGCATTTTTGGATGCATTTTTCATTGGCTTGTTATAATTGAGGTGAGTATTTCTGGCCACAAATACTAAATCTGGCTCTATTAGCCAAAAATGAAATGCCATTGAAGGCTCAAAAAATGGATGGAATCAGACTTAGCAGTTATTTCTATTTTTTTATCTTTTAGTTTTTGCCCTTTGTCTTGTATATAAAGCTTATCTGATCTGTGGAAGGGGAAAAACAGTGGGACCAATGATGAACTAATAATGTAACAATGATACTCAGCAGAACTTCACAACTTGGGGAGGAGGGGAATAGGGAAGGGTAAACAAGAGAAAATGAGGGAGGAGATAACAGAGTTTAAAAAGAAATGTTCTCAGTACCTGACATGTCATTGTAACCCCCTGTTTATCACCTTTACAATAAATATAAAAAAGAACTTATTTTCTATTAAATTGGTGTCTGACCCTTAAAATAAGGGTCATATGACCTGGTATGGTTTTAATATACCTGTAATATTCTAAGCAGTATTTGTATGCTTTTTAACATACCTGTAATACCCAAGGAGCAGTGGCTTTAGGGTAATGGTTTTGGTTTGAAAGGGCTGAATTTTAATCAAGGACCCAGAAGTAACAACCTGAAGAAACAGCTCCTGATATTTTCAATTCAGATATTTATAGTTTACAATGTGATTTTTGGCACAATGTTTCATCTAGAAACAAATGTCACAATGGACAGAGGAAAGGGTTGTGTACCATCTCTCTTGAAAGAAAACACTTACAATTTTTTGCCAGAATGTTTTGCCTTGAGATAGGGTAACATCTCAGGCTTTTGGACACAGGGTGGATGATGAAATTAATTATTTCATTACCTGATTTAAAACTTAATTTTTTTCGTGAGATCATTCTAAAATTGTGGTGTTCATTCTTCTTCTAGCTTTTGTGGCCAAAGAACTGACTTTCCCATTAAAAGTTCCAGAAACCTTTGTGTGGAAAAAAATCTTGATTTTTAAAATGTTTAAAAAATATATTTGTGTTGGAAGTATAATCCTTTAAGTCAGGATAAAAAGTCCATAAAATGTCACTGCTATTTCTGTGAAGGAATCCTACTCCCATTTATTAATTTAAGATTTAAAATCTCTGGCACAAACATCTATCCACTGAGGTAACATCTAAACAGTATGCTCAAGATCAGGGAGAAAGACGGTCTGGAACTTAATTTTCCGTGTTTGGAGCTGGATGCGGCCTTTAACAGCACTACATGTAATTAGGAATGCTCCTGAAACATGGTGATTGATGCCAGAGACAAAGGCATCATGTTAAGTAGTGCACTGATGTGGAATGGGATGGTCCAAATTAGAAGGCAGATTTAAATGATAACATACCTCCTTCCCCTTACAATGGGAGGTTTTTCCTGCTGAACAACAGGACAACAGGTATTCAACCTAAAGTATCTTGGGGTTAGCCACCATCTAGTAGCAATACATATCTGAATTATTTTTTATTTTCTATCAGAGGAAAGAGATCTGCTGTCCTACAAACCCTTTTGTTTGTTGTACTAGGGATCTGAACTCAGGGCCTTGTTTTTGCTAGGTTGATGTGATAGTACCATACCTCCAACTTTGTGTGTTTTAAACTGGTTATTTTTGGTCTTAGTTTCCCCTAGGCTTGACCTGAGCTTCAATCTGTCTACTATAGGCATCCTGTGATCATGGTAGTGAGAAGCAGCCACCATATCCAGTTCCCTCCATGCGACAGTTAAATAACTTCTAAAAATTGTTGTGTGCTGCTGCACAGACTGAAAGAAATTAAATATGCTTTCATATTTATTCCCAGCATTCAAGTAACTCAGTGGACATGTAAGAGTTATGTTGCTACCATATCTTTTTTCTATTTTCTTTGAAAAGAAAATGTATATCCGAGGCAGAGAAAGCATATCATTTATCACAGAGGTCCACTCAAACAGGAATGGAAAGGATGAAATGGTAAGTGATGTTCTCTTCTCACCGCTTGACTTCTCCTGGGAACAGCCTTTGGGAAAACTGTGGTCTCATTCCTGTCACTGTCTTCCTGTAGGCAGGCTGTCCCCACATAATCTGAGTCCTGTAATTGCTCCAAACAACATTCAAGCAAGTAAATACCTGTAACTTCCTATCCAGACTCTGCTACTGGAGAGAGTAAACCACAATATTCTATATCAAAAACGGAAATACACTCAGCATTTCAAGGTACATCATAAAGAAGAGTGCCAAACAATGCTCTAAAAGGTTATACACGGGACTGGGAAGGTGGCTTGGTGGTAGAGTGCTTGCCTAGCATGCATGATACCCTGGGTTCGATTCCTCAGTACCACATAAGCAGAAAAAGCTGAAATTGGTACTGTGGCTCAAGTGGTAGAGTGCTAGCCTTGAGCCAAAGAAGCACAGGGACAGCACCTAGGCCCTGAGTTCAAGCTCCAGGACCAGTAAAAAATAAAATAAAAAGTCATACATATCATGTAGTGAGATTGAATGAAGCAAATCCATTCCATTTAGTTGTGAGATCAATCACATGCCACAGCTTGGCCATTGTGGGTGAAATAAAGAGCTTCCTAATTTAGGCTATTTTAAAGTTTCCCCATTAAATCTAAGCATTTTGCTCAGACAGATTTAAATAGACCATGTAATTTCAATTAAATCTAAAATGAGTGGATTAAAGTAGTTGAAATGTCCACAATTTATGCTAAGTAAACTACAGTAATAAATGGTTTGAAGAGGCTTTTGTCTAGAAGAATACCTTCTATTAAAAATGATCTATATCAAAGAGATAGATTTATAATTCTCTTTCTTTGATGGCTCCCTCTCTGATTTGGGGATAGTGTAATGTTCTGGGATGTTTTGGGATGAGTGTAAGGCTGGCTTCCCTTTCTATTTCATTGAAGAGTTTGAGGGGTATTGGTGTCACTTCTCCTTTGAGGGCCTTATAGAATTTGGCTGCAAATCCATCGGGTCCTGGGTTTTTCTTGGATGGGAGGTCTTTTATTGCCATTTCAATTTCATTACTTGTTATGGTTTACTTAATTGGTTTAAATCTTCTTAGTTCAATTTGGGCAAAATTGGCTATCTATATGCAGAAAACTGAAACTAGATCCTTATACATTACCTTATACCAGAATCAATTCAAAATTGATTGACAACTTCAATATAAGGCTAGAAACCATGAAAACATTACAGGAAGGGGTAGGGAAAGGAGCAGGGCTCCTACACACAGGTCAAAACTTTCTAAGACCAGTCACAAAAAATCAAAGAAAGGCTGGATAAATGTGACCGTATCAAGCTTAAAGGTTTCTGCATGGCAGAGGACATAGCTAAACAAGCTAAATGGAAAGTCCACAGTATGGGAGACTTTTACCAGCTACAGCTCAGACAAGGGTCAAATATTCAAAATACAGCTCAAAAATTAAACCTCAAAAGAAACAATCACCCAATTAATAAATGGGCTAACAACTTGAAGATAGATTTCTCAGAAGAAGGAAAAATGTCCTGTAAACAAATGAAGAAATGTTGAACATCTCTGGCCACAAAGGAAATGTAAATCAAAATAACACTGACATCCTACCTTACCCCAGTAAGAATAGCCAATAAAAAAAAAAAAAACCAAAACTATGCTGGAACTCTATTATACAGGTGGTGGGAAGGTAAGCTTCTTGATCGTCATTTGGAAAGCAGTATGGAGGTTCCTCAAAAAACTAAACATAGAGCTACCCTCTGACCTAACAATCCCACTCCTGTCATTTATACAACAGAGCAAAAACAAGGCCACACTAAAGCTATCAGCACAACCATGCTCACTGCAGCATTACTGACCATAGCCAAGACATGGAATCAGCCCAGATGCCCCTCGGTGGACAAATGGATCAAGAAAATATGGTGTATATAAACAATGGAATTCTATTCTTCCATTAGAAAGAATGGTATTGTACCATTTGTAAAGAAATGGAAAGACTTGGAAAAAAATTCTATTAAGTCAAGTAAGCCAGACCCAGGGAAGCATACATTGGATAGTTTCCCTCATTTGTGGTAGCTAGAATGTGCCTATAACTCTACAACTGAACATACTGGGTGGTAAGCAAGGGGTTGCAAATGAATTCAATGAAGTGTAATACGCGCTATGGAGAGTGCAAATAGTATAATTCTTTAAAAAGACTAAGTCAAAGCCAAACAAAATAAATACTAGGAAATGAGTACTTGAAAGAGGGGAGGGCGATGCCAAGGGGAGAGGGATAGAAGAATAAAGGGGGGATGGAGGGAGCATGCAGGGAGGAATTCATTGTATATACTACAGAATTATGAAATTTAGGGAAGAAGTGGGTCGAAGGGGGTGAAGATGTTGTGACAACATAGATCAAGGTGGATTGTCTTCATAAACTGCTTTGGCAAATGACAACTCCTTTGTACAACTATTTAAAGATAATAAAAATATTCAAAAATCTAATTAAAATAAAATACTTTTTTTGTTGGTTGTGGCACTTGAACTCTGGCCTGGGTGCTGTCCCTGAGCTCTTCAGCTCAAGGTGAGCACTCTACCACTTGAGCCACAGCGCCACTTCCGGCTTTCTGGTGGTTAGCCAGAGATAAGAGTCTCACGGACTTTCCTGCCTGGGCTGGCCCTGAACCATGATCCTCAGATCTCAGCCTCCTGAGTTCCTGAGTAGCTAGGATTATAGGTGGGAGCCACTGGCTCCCAGCTGAAATACATTTAAAAAAGTTTTTCCTCTAGCCTCTCTTCCTTCTTCATTTACTTCTACCACCTTCATTCTTTTTTTTGTCAGTCATGGGGCCTGAACTCTGGTCCTGGGCGCTGTCCCTCAGCTCTTCAGCTCAAGGTGAGCACACTACCACTTGAGCCACAGCGCCACTTCTGGCTTTTTCTGCTTATGTGGTGCTGAGGAATCGAACCCAGGGCCTCATGCATGTGAGGTAAGTACTCTACCACCCAGCTACCTTCCCACCTTCATTCTTTTTTCTATTTTCTTTTTCAGATAGGATGCCCCATTAGTGTGAGGCTTGGCCTCACACTTGTAGTACTCTTGCATCAGCCTCCGAAGTGTTGGGATTACAGGCATGGTACACCGCCATGTCTGACAATGTATCCCTTCCTGTATTTCTTTAAAGCAATGGAAATGTTCTCAATAGCTACTAAGATGGTCATTTCTTACCTATTTTTGACAAAAATTAAGTCGAGTTGGAAATCTTTTTCTTTCTAGCCTGAAAAACTCATTGACAAATTATAGTGTCAATAGTTATCACTAACAAAGGCTTTTAGTCCTCAAGCTAGTGCTGAAAACCTTACTTTAAAGCAAAAAACAAAAACTTTAATTCCAGAAAACCAATGGATGCACATACACACAAACTTGTTTATTTTCTTCTTGTTTTAGAGCGTCCAAAATAATCTGTCATCCTGCTCTTCCTTCTTTCAATAAAGTTCCTACAAAATTCAAATTTACTCAGCTATTTGCATACTTATGCCTACTATTCAAATTCCTACCAGATTAATTCTATTCAGCACTTTTGATGGTTAAACAATGAAAGAACATTGTCTAGATGCTAATCTGCTGCTTTTTCATCTTCCTCCTATTCCTCCATCCCCCAGAGTTTGACATTTCGATAAATCTTTAGAAGGGATAAGGATGCCATGGTCTATTTTGCTTTCTCCATGAAAACAAGAAACTTTCTGACCTAAAACCCTTTAAAAGAGCCTATCTTTCCTCCTGTAAAAAAAAACGACAACAAAATGCTTTGACTATGGAATTAGTTGCAAGTATCTGGAATAGAAAACAATTTCCAAGTAACAAGAGATGATTTTGATAGATTCTGACAAAAGCTTCCCCATAATTTGTTTTCTTCAGAACAATCTGATCAGCCCATTCTCATAGGATTCTAAGGAAGAGAGTCCCATATGTGCTTATGCAATATTCAAAAGGCCTTTGGATTTTTCTGCAGCTCTAACTACAGCCCTTGGGGTTCCCTGTCATTGAAGGCAATCTGTGCATAGCTGATTGAAAATGCAATCCATCGTGTGATTCTTAATGTCACAAACTGAAAAGAAGCAAACTCTAAATCATGATTGGGAGAACTGAAATTTAATATGCAAGAGGTAACTAAAATGAAAATGAGTAACGAAATTAGTTATACATAACTGATTTGCTAAAACTGAGTACGTTGTATGAAGGAACCCAATTCAATTTTATTATTCCACATACCCACAGTGAGCTGGTTTAGGCAGAGCACTGGAAATTTCCAATTGGCTGGGCTTTAAAGTCCTCTGCCATCGTGTAAGGCTTAGTCATAGCACAGGTCAGGTTCACTTTACAAATGTTCCAGTGTCTCTGCTTCCCAAATGTTCACAGAGCATGGTCAGTCTTACTAAGAAAACAAACTCATGTGGTCAAAGCATTTCTACAGTTTTGCACTGGTCTAAGCACTGAGGTACACTTTGTAAAATTTTTCTCAAAAAGGTAGAACAATTTTTTTTTAACAAAGAGGGAGTTTTTGTAGGAAAGTGAGATTTTCTCTCAGAGGACTATAATGAGCTCAACATTAAATATTTCACATTAGTCAAATCATGCATACCGTGCTATGGTGTAAACCATATTTTCTAAAACCCCATTAATCAATTCAGTGAACTAAAAATCCAGAAATTGTTCAAAGTACAACTCACCTTCCCCCTCCAGCTTCTGCTTCCCAATGCAGGGTCCTTCTACGTGACTGTTTTTCTGCCATATCCAGTTCCAGTTGTGTCCTAGAAATAATGAAGAGAGAAGGTGGTAAAGCAACAACAACAACATCAGATACTCAAATCAAGTTAAAAGACAGAGCACATGGAGATCTATAGTCATATGTCGATTTAGACAGTGACAGTAGTGTAAGAACTAACCACAGCCTCAGGAGGGAAAGAACATGCAATATCATCTGACATTCTTGCATCTTCAGGAACAGGACAAGGAAGGGGTAGGAATACATCACTTCTATAAATACTCCATCTAACTGCATTATGGCTAGATGTGTACCTAGGACAGGAAATGAGTGGATTAAAAATTCAGTTTTATAATTACCTGGCCATCTTTGACACATTAGTCCAGAAGTTAAGTAGATCTGTTCCATTAAGGCTTCACTCAAATCCAGTCCTTTTATGAAAGGACTGAGGTAGAAAATCTATCTTAGAAAGAGATCTGTTTAACTTCTGCATGCAACTATATCTTTTGTTGGGCAGCTAACCTTATCTGTATTATGTCTTTATTTTTACCCTACTGATACTTAATTATCATGTTGTTTTTAACTCTAAAACTATAAGTTATGATCTCCAAATAAAGGAGGCACTCAAAGGCAGGGATAAGTATCCTGCTATTTCTAGTTCAGATACAAACAAACATGCACAGGTAATGTACACAGTCTCTACCCCTTGCTTAGATGGCAGATGAGCTATTTCATAGAAAGATGATGAGTGCAAGCATGAGTTCAGGAGTTAGGATACCTAAACCTAACAGTGACAAACATTGTTAGGGTTATATTACAAAGACCAGAGTCTGGAAAACTAGAGATCCAGCATATATCAGTTACAATCTCTGTCTTCCATGGGCTGTGTAAAGAATAAATGAATACATGAAATGATTATCTTTTGAATAGCAAATAGAAAGTTTCACATGGATTTGACTACATGGATTGGTTTTTTTTCCCTGAAATACCGCAAGTGTAAACACAGAAGATTAAATGATGTTGCTGCTGCTGCCTCACCACTTCTAAGAGGTCAGACAGCCAGCCTGTACCTGCCCGTTCAAGTCCAGCAGAAAATAAGGAGTATCTCTTTTAGAAAGCTTCCTTATGGCTCACAGAACTCATTCTGATTGGCCCATGTAGGTAAGGGGCCTTTTCGTAAAGTAAGCCCCATAATATTCATGAATCAGGGTCATATTATTAATATTTAACAAACCTATCTGGATTCAGGTCCTGAGAATAGAAAAATCTATTGCTCTAAAGGGAAATTGGGGTACTTTTTTCCAGAAGAGGGAAGGGCACACAAAACCAGCAGCTTTCAAATACATTCAAAAATGTATATCTCTACCCAGCAGAACTCTCATAGAAAGCACCTGTCCTCAGGCCAACATAATAAGTCTCTTAATGAAAAGCAAAAGCAAACAAAAACAGGTACTAATGCCTAATTTCCTTTAAAAATAATGATCAAATCCCTTGCCAATGTGCGTTTTCAAGTTAGATATGATCGTATGGAATCTGAGAGTCCTGGCTCACTGTTGGCAATAGCCACTGGCTACACAGTGCTGCAGATATGTAACGACTGCAGCTTTCCCTTTAATACAGCTGCATTCCCTTTTCAACTGGCTTATGTAATCATGGCTAAATTGTGACAGTGAGTTGAAAAGGAGAAAACTATAGATATGAGTATATATCATAACTGGAAACCTTTTTCCTGTTAAATAAAACTCTATTCTTTAACCCTATCAAATCAAAATTAGAAAAATTTGCAACAAAGGAAAACTAATACCAATTTTAAACTCCCTTTGTGTATCAACAACTTGATAACTGTATGTATTTAAATGACTTTATCAAATTCTTATAATTCTTTCCTTATATCATAACCCACAGGAAGGAAATTACCTTCTTCAGAGTTCAGTGGCTTCCAGATTGGGTGGAAGAAGCTTTTATTCCTTTTACCTTTCTCCATTTACAAAACTATTTTGGGGCTGGGAATGTGGCTTAGTGGTAGAGCGCTTGCCTAGCATGCATGAAGCCCTAGGTTCAATTCCTCAGTACCACATACACAGAAAAGGCCAGAAGTGGTGCAGTGGCTCAAGTGCTAGAGTACTAGCCTTGAGCAAAAGAAGCTCAGGGACAGCACCCAGGCCATGAGTTCAAGCCCAGCACTGGCAAAAAAGAAACTATTTTGGGTTTGAACTCTACTTAAGCCATACCTTTTATCCTTTTGCTGAGATTATAGGTATGTTCATCATCTCAACTGTAAGTACCAAAATTTCTATCAGGCTCAGTAAGACAAGCATAAGCAATAGTAGTGGGTGATATGACAGATGTAGCTAACTAAGTATATACATATATATACACACATGTGTATACACATGTATATATATATATATATATATACACACATACATGCATTTATCACAAGCAATGGATTTACATGCTTAAAGAAGTCTGAAGCTGTAGGGCACAAGGTCAGAAAGGGATGGTCTTAGGTAGGAATCAAGGCTGTTTTTCACTAGCAGAATTTTCCCTCTTTTCTCTCACTGTTGGTATTTCATTCTCCTCCCACACAGTCTATTTCTCTTTATCTGTCTCAGCCTCTCTCCACATCCCTGCTTTTTAAAAAGCCTTTCAAGTAATTGAATTAGGCCCTAAGTTATCCTGGGTAGGCCCTTCTTTCCCATATACAATCACATTTGCAAATTTCTTCCACAGCAACACACAGATTACAGACTCCTGTTGGAGAAAGTACCTGGAGACAAACCTCAAGCTGGCACAACAAAAGGAAAGAAAAAAGGAAGCATCACATGAAAATTCATATATGTAAGCAAGGAAGTAAAAAATATTTAAATTCAGAAATTTACTTAACATATGCTCCAATGTGATAAAAGTTTAAGTATCAGAATTCAAACAAACCTCAGATTAGATGTTTTAGTACTTACAACAGAGACATTTCTGATAGATGTCATTTAACATTAAAAAGTTATCAAAAAAAACAAAAACCTCAGCCTTTGGCAATACATAGCTGCTGCTTTCCAACAGAAGGTATTAGCTTCCATCCAGCTCCTAAGTCAGGCTTACCACGAGGAAGGACTGGAAATCCAAAGATATTGGGCATCATAAATGACACGTTAGCTGAGAAACAGATGCCATATTTCAATGTGATTCAAAACAAAACAACTCTCAGTCCTTCACCTCCAAGGGGAGAGAGGTTGTACAAACATTACAGCTGTTTTCTGACTGCTTCAGAAGCAGAGCGGCCAAGAACAGGCAATGCTGTGTTTTTCCTAGGCTGGAGAACTGGCAGTATTTCATCACAGAGAGAAGCTGACTCTCCCTGCTTCACTGATGCAGATGAGGACAGCGGCAGTGTCTTGACTTTCCCGATCTTTACCCCAGTCTGCGTTAACCAGTACACTTTATCCTGTCTCATGTTTAAGCAGTTAGCTAGGATAGAAAGGTGCACCACACTTGCATTACCAGGACAAAAGGAGCGGAACCTGCACCAAGAGTCCTTTCTGTGGTGATTCATCATGCAGGAGAGAAGCTGACATAGAAGTCTGGCTCCCCTGCTGAGATAGAAGTCTGGCTCCCCTGCCTCCCCATCCTGCCAATTGAACCCAGGGCCCCCGCCAAGTGACAGGCCCTCACTTGAGCTACATCCTGGCCCTTTTTTTGGGTCTGTTTTGCTTTTGAGAGAGGGCCTTAAAACCTTTTGTTGGCCTGGATGTCGCAAATTCTCCAGTGTTTGTCTCCATGTGGCTGGGATTATTAGTCCTGATCTGCCAGGTCCTGCGGAAATGGCTTTCACCATTGTGTAACCCTCTGCTTCCTCCACGCGAGTACCAAGTAGCCACCTTTTTTTGTGGGTACTTCTTACTCATGTTGCTCATGGCTGGTCCTTACCACCTGATCTATGCTTCAGCTTGGCTTTTTGCTAGTTAACTTGAGATGGTGTCTTGAAGACTTTTCTGCCTTAGCCAGCTTTGAACTGTGATTCTCTGGAGTAGCTAAGATTATAGGCATTAGCCATCAGCACCCTAGTTTTGTTGTGTTTTTTTTATTGTTTTATTTCCACATTTTATTAGCATCAGTTGGTTGTATAAGGGGATTTCACTTTGAAGTATCTGTATATGATCAGATTTGCCCTATCACTTTCTCCTCATCTCTCCCTCTTTCCCAAACCACATCAACAAAATCAACTGTTCCATTTTGACCATATGTACCCTCCTTCACTCTTCCCATGTGTCCCAAGTTGACAAATAGGACCTGTTTTTACATTCATTAACTGTATGGTAATTGTTCAAAGGAATTTCACTCTGATATTTCACCCATGCTTTACTTTAATCTCTCAACTCTCCTCATATCCTCACCCTCTACTATGCAACAGGTTTTAGTGAGGCTTCTTGTACCTAGATGTAATGCACTCAGAATGGTCCATTCTAACCTTCCCTTTTCCTCTCCCCTGTCTTCTCTTTAATCCCTAAAAGAGTCCTACACTTACAAACATGTTCTTTCTTTATATGTGACATGTTCTTTCTTTATATGTGTAGGTGCTTATTCGTGAGGAAGCCACTTTTCCCCTTGTATAACAATGTTGACTAAAACCCTGTGAGCAGTGAGACTATGCTCTCAGATGATCATTATCAGTTGTTTCTGTATTTAGTTAAGAAATATCACCCACAGTGGAAACTACAAAACATGAAAGCCTGCTGAGGTGGAGAAACTTGGGGATAGTGGGCTGGTTATCTCCTAACACATACTCTTACCCACTGGCCTCCCTGGAGAGTAGAGCAGACTCATCCTAAGGCCTGTATGCTTAAAGGGAAGGAGACTCGGTGTTGGACGCTCCCTTACACAAACCACCTGTCTGGGAGAGCAAGTGAGCTGGTAAGAATCCTCTACCACCACCAAAAATACAGAGCACACATAAGAAGAGAATGACTGTTCCTAGTCTTCAAGTAAAGCAGTGAGCTCTCAAACCACATTCACAGGAAGGGTGGCAGAGCTTGCGGTATTGGCAGTGGAGAGTTCAAATATCATAATGAGGGGAAGGACAGAGGTGACAGTCACAGACATGATTTACATAATGTCCTGGAAAAATGACAGAACAGTGGCTAGAGCACACAGAAGCAGAGGAGGCAAACTGTGGCTAAATCTTATGTCAAGTAATTCTCCACTTGGGGGTCTCCAGGAAATATGAGAAAGGGAAAGTTAAGGCTATGATAGTTATCACATAGAAAATATTGATCTAATAGGTTCAAAAGTAAACTTAAAAAGAGATATCACAGCTTGAGATTGCTTTGCACACAAGAATGGCTTTCCCATTAAGTTTATGTTAATGACATGTAAAATAAGAGATGTGTACTTAAATTCAGGACCAGGGTGATAATGTCTAGAAATAGAGGCTACCACTGGCCAGCAGCGATGCTGACTTGATAATAAGCTACTGAGACCTTAAGTTTCTTAAAGTTCTTCCAACTAAAAGTTGCACTAATATCAAATTCTCTATAAAATATCAGAAGACACTTAGCTGTTGCCTGCTGGGCTAGTTAGTCACAGATACAATGTCTGTTTCCAGGGCAGCATTTTCATCTATATTTGGAATATCTTCTGGTTTAGTATGCATGCTCCGGTTCTTCATGTTCCTTATCCCTCCTGGCTTCTAGCAAACTATGTGTCATATTTTTGTGACTTAGTAGCATTTTAAGTTGGGAAGCTCCTACAATGTGCCTGTAGGCTTGGCCACAGATGGTTCAAGGAAAAGCTAACCAAACTGATAAATCACCAGGTCTGTGGCCCCTCTTAACACGTCTAACGGATTATGCTTCCCCATGCCTAACCGTCCACTATTACCAAGTATGCAAACCTACAGAGTCATGGCTGCTTTTCTCTTATGATACTAACACTTACTGAATATGTTCTGTGTACTTTACAGTTTTTGCTTATGTCCACCTGTTTTTTTCCACTTATTTGTATAATGTGAAGTAGTATTTTCCTTCAGCATAGAACTAGTGGAGTACTTACAAATCCTGATACAAAAGTATCTAATATTTTTTTTAGTTTGGTAATGCACACTAAAATGATCATCAGAAAGCATTAAAGGCTGAATTATTCTGAAATTGGTCACACAGAATTTCTAACTACTTGTCATAAGGTTTTAAGCAATGGATCAATCAGACAATGTGTATATTTACACGGATCTGGGAACATTTCTGAAGCTACCTATGGTTGAATGCTCAAGACCATAACAAGCCTCAACATAGAACTTAAGTGATTTCTATGATCTAAATCTCTATTTCCACTGGCTTCAGACAATAGCATAGATGCTAAGCATCTAAACTGTGCTGCCAACAAAGAAATTCAATTATCCATTTCATCAGAGATTTTGCAGTTGCAAACAAAAGACTGTTCTAGCTTGTCAGAGCAGGAGAAGATTTTATATATATTTGCGGGGAGGGGGGGTTGTCGTGGGGTTTAAACTCTGGGCCTGGGCACTGTCCCTCAACTCTTCAGCTACAGATTAGTACTCTACCATTTGAGCCACAGCACCACTTCCAGTTTTCTGGGGGTTTATTGGAGATAAGAGTCTCACAGACTTTCCTGCCTGGGCTGGCTTTGAACCATGATCCTTAGATCTTAGCCTCCTAGGATTACAGGTCTGAGCCACTGGCGCCCAGCTATGGAGAAGATACCTTGTTGAAAGATACTAAGTTCAGAGTCTCAGGGAGAGCCCTAGAAGCAGATGTGAAGGTCACTCTTCAGGAACAAACTCCAAAATGAGGCCAGCAAGTTATGCCAGTGGAAACACCAAGAAGCACACCACCATAGCTTGTGCTGGAGGACCTGCTCCCCGTGCCCCAATGGGGTACATTCTGCACAGTACCTGCCCCCACCTAGCATTCTCAATGGCCAGTCTCCTGCACAGAGGTGAGCCATGTCATTGGTGGAGCCCGATCGTGTTTGTGCCTGGCTACAGGGTACGGTGAATGAGTCAGTCTCTGAGCTCCCCCACTGTAAGGAATGGGCTCATAAAGTGAGAGTCCTCAAATACAAAAAAATACACAAAGGTGCAGAAGAGCAACAGGACGTGACTAATGCCCACAACAAGCAACATGACACTAGGTACACAGTGAGGGAAAATAAAAATGACATTAAAGAACACATTCTCGTGTGCTCTGCAGTTTGGTTATGAGAGTAAGACAGAAATTGTAGCCAATAATCATGTAAATAAACGTGTAATTGTAAACTGCATGTGTGATTTAAAGGAGAGGGACTTGTGTCAGCAGAAACTGACATGAGCTGAGGTCTAGACGACTTGGGGAGGGAATGTTACTGACCTTGAAAACTGAGGAAAGAGTAGGCGCTGTACGAACGAAGAAGAAGGAGCACTATAATCATAGCGTGCACACAAACATATGCATAGACATACACCCATGCATGTACTCACACACAAGCATGTGCACACACACACACACACACACACACACACACTGCCTTCTATGAACAAAAGAAGAGCAAATATGAGGAGGTGGCAGGTCCCAGGTGTGCTACTCTAGACTGAAATCAGAGTTAGGTCTCAAGGACAGTGTGTAAAGTAAGACATAAAAGGTAGATGGGTTTAGATCAGACATTATTCATGCTTTCAGCCTAAAAGCAAAATGTGGAAAGGGGTGACCTGCATTATGAAACAGGTTTACTTGGTTCTTTCTGCTGTCACTCTGCTAACTATGGCTAACCAGCTCTAGGAGGCAGTAGACACTATGTGACTCAGGTGGCTGACAGTGGAGACAGACCATTCCACAGTGGTTTCTGTTCACTCTTCACCATGGAATTTCTTTCTTTTATATTTTGGTCGGTCACGGGGCTTGAACTCTGGGCTTGGGCGCTTGTCCCTGCGCTCTTCAGCTCAAGGCAAGCACTCTACCACTTGAGCCACAGCACCACTTCCAGTTTTCTGGTGGTGTACTGGAGTTAAGAGTTTCACAGACTTTCCTGCCCGGGCTGGCTTTGAACCCTGATCCTCAGATCTCAGCCTCCTCAGCAGCTAGGATTACAGGCGTGAGACACCGGCACCTGGCAACCACCATGGAATTTCTATTTTGATCTACCCATTGACTATATTTTTCCCTGATTTTCAGAAGTTCTGGCAAACTACAGCAGATAGGACACTGCAGGATATTTCCAATTCATAGCCTGATACATTTGGACAAGCTCAAGTTCCTTGAAATTTGGAGTTTATTGTAAAAACACATCATGGTTTCCAAACAGTAGTGGATAAGCAGGGAATTATTTATCATCATTTCTTTTCAGACTTCTACCTGAAAATTGCTTTTCTCTGGCTGTCAGGTCCACTGGCTCTTCACCAATTAACTCTTGGTTAATTTCTACATACATTGCAATAGAATCTCTATAAGAATTTCATTAATTTTTTTTCAATTACTTGAAATTCAATTAAGGCTAAAGATTTCCTTTCATTAAAGGAACATAAAGCAATGGATTAAAAAATGAGGTTTGGAGCTAGCAAACCTGATTTTAAGTTCTGTCTCTCTCACTTCCTGACATACAACATTGTGAGTTATATGATCTTTCTAGGCCTTCGTTTCCCAACTTAAATAGAATAATAATAAGGCTTCCAACTGAGCTGTGAAGACTGAAAGGATTTTCATCAAAGTGAACTGAAAACTATAAGAACATAAAGAGTTATTACACATAAAGATGATTTATTAACAAACAAGGCAAAAAGGGAGACCTGTGGACAGAGTGTCCAAAATTTCTGTAGTATAGTATCCTGTAAAAAAGCAGAGACCATATGGTGATTATGGTTGCTGTTCAGCATTTCCCGTGGTATTCTTTGTCAGAAAGCATGTAAAAACCCTGCCCATTCCTGCAGCAGTCAGTCATGGTAGTAACTAACACAGGCCGAGTAAGCAAGTCACAGCTGTTCAAACCTGGCAGCTGTGGAGGTGCCCCGAGGCACTGCCAAGTTCTTTCTCATTCAGGTGCTCATCAGCAACCCACAATGAAGGAAGGTTCTCAGTGTGGGGCACATATCATTCATCTACACGAGACCTTCTAGCTTTTCATGTCTGTTGTATGTTACTTCCATTTCCAAGGTAACCATCCTCTTGAATTTATTACTTTGTATTGTGAAGTACTCACAAATGGCATTGTTGGTATTTGTTTTAAACTGTGAAAATCCTTACACATCTCATTCAGTTTCTTTTATCTTTTGGCCAAGACCTGTACAATTTTTTAAATCTGTATATCCATATCTGATGTGTCCTGATTTCGGTATAATGCCAAAGGAATATATTTTCTCAACTTTTAGAGCTTTTTTTTTTAAAAAAAATTCTTTGGTTGTAGGGCTTGAACTCAGGGCCTGTGTGCTGTCCCTGAGCTTTTTCACTCTAGTTTAGCACTCTACTCCTTTGAGCCACTTCTGGTTTTCTGGTGGTTAATTGGATATAAGAGTTTCATGGACTTTCCTATCTAGGCTGGCTTTCAACAGCGATCCTCAGATCTCAGCCTCCTGAGTAGCTAGGGATATGGGCATGAGCCACTGGCACCTGGCTTTGTTTTAATCTTTTAAGTATGCATTCAATAGAAAGCTCCTAGATTCCCTACACAAATAATCACATTAGTGAAGTGTCACTTATCCCAGCTTAACTTTGCTGAGTATATTAAACTATGATTTCGACTTTTATGCAAAGTTTTCCACTGTGGAGAAATTCTTTGTTATAAAATAAATACTTAGGGGCTGGGAAGGTGGCTCAGTGGTAGAGCACTTGCCTTGCATGCCTGAGGCCCTGGGTTCGATTCCCCAGTACCACATAAGCAAAAAGAGAAAAGCCGGAAGTGGCGCTATGCCTCAAGTGGTAGAGCGTTAGCCTTGAGCTGAAGAGCTGAGGGACAGCGCCCAGGCCCAGAGTTCAAGCCCCACGACCGGACCCAAATAAAATAAAATAAAATAAATACTTAGTCAAAGCAATGCTAAAAAGAAAACAAATGAGAAGCAAAAAAATGCTATGTTAGCTAAGATATGGAACCAACCCAGATGCCCAATAGATAAATGGATTGAGAAAATGTGGTATGGAGTTCCATGCTTCCATCAGAAAGAATGACATCGCCCATTCATAAAGAAATGGAAAGATTTGGAAAAAATCATATTAAATGAAGTCAGCCAGATCCAAAATAACATAGGCTTCGTGGTTTCCCTCAGTTATAACAATTAGTATATGTTTAGGATAGTCCTAGCAGAGGATCACAGTAGCACAATAGCTATGTGCATATGACCATCTAAAATGATGGTAATTTAAATGAACTCCAAAATACGGAAACAAGAGGCTTTTGTTGTTGTTGATGTTGTTGTTTTTAATGTATTATGTGAAGTTCTTTCTTTTTTTTCCCTTTTTCCTTTGGTTTATTCCCTGTAGTCACTGTTTTTTATTCTGGTACCCTGTATCTTGTATATACATTTACCTAATTTGGGGAAAGGAAGGGGAATAACAAAACGGTAAGACAAAGGACAGAGGGTGAACCAATGCAATAGCAATACTCATAAGACACTAGGTTGGAAATGAACTCTACAACTTGAGGGGGGATGAGTTGAGGGAGGGGCAAGTGGGAGAAAAACGAGGGAGGTGTAACAATATTTGACAAGAAATGTACTCACTACCTTACTTATGTAACTGTGACCCTTCTGTACATCATCTTTACAACCAAATAGAATTAAATTGAAAAATCTGAAGACATTTGTAAAATGCTAAGATATAAATGACATCAAATACAATGTGATGGCAAGAGTCAATTTCACAAGGGCCAAGGATGCAATACACGCTACTGGAAATTCCACCTATGTGTTTTACCCCGCGTTTATAATACTACCCTGGCCAGGCACGGTGGCTCAGGCCTGTAATCCCAGCTACTTAAGAGGCTGAGATCTGAGGTTCAAGGTTCAAAGCCAGCCCAGGCAGGAAAGTCCAAGAGACTCTTATCTCCAATAAACCACTCAGAAAACTGGAAGTGGTGTGGTGGCTCAAGTAGTAGAATGCTTGTCTTGAGCTGAAGAGCTGAGGGACGGTGCCCAGACCCAGAGGTCAAGCCCCAGGCCTGAAAAAAAAAAAAAGAAAAAGAAAAATATAATACTACACTGGCTGGTTGACTCCTTTTCACGGAGAGTCTTACAGCAGAGGAAAGACTTTAAAAAAAAAAAGAGAAAAAGATTTGGCAAAGGGCAGCATAATAACACATTGTGGAAAGGTTTTACAAAGTCAAAGAAAGAGAGCTGAGTAACTATTAATTTGTCCACAGTCTTAATAGGATAAATTCCTCCAGGCTCTGAAAAGATAATGAGCATGCCAATTATTTTTAGGGGCCTGGGGATAGGACAGGAATTACTGCTGTTGTCAGATGTAATAATGACAAGCCAAGCAATTCAGAAATGTCACCCTCAAAACCACTGTTATTTAAGCAGAGATGTTAATCACAGGTGAGTCTTGCCAATGGCTCTCTAATCACCAAAGTCAGGGTTCGTTTGCAGTTCAAGTATGATGCTTTCCAATCAAATCTGGTGTTACTGAGATACCTGAATAAGGAGATTTGCTGCAACCATATATCTTTCTCTGACTTCTAAGCCACTTGTCAATTTGTCCATAGTTTAAATAAATGACAGAGGTAGAGAAAGATAACATTGATTTCATATGTATGCATGGGTTTAAAGTTAGCCTTCTGACATAATAAAAGCTGCTACTGATTTTGTACATTAAGAATAATTTCCAGGTACAAATGAAATCAACATACTTCTCATATGAATTAAACTTCTGGTAATGGTTAACAGAGGGACTTGGGAAGTATCAGCAGTCACCTGCAGTTGTTTGTTATTTCTGTTGGTACTCATCATAGACCTTTAATTTTTAATAAAAATTAAATCTATAAAGATATCAAAAGATGAGAAAACACCTATCATGTGCATTCATCGAAATGTTACTACTTTGTTTAATTTTCTTCCCCTTCTCTTTCTCTTTTTTCCCTATTCAGAGCATTACCCTGAATAACATTTGGTTACAAATTGGTGATTTAAATTTTTTTCTGCTTATTTCTAATTTTTAAAATTTATTGAGTATACTCTTCTAAAAGAAAGAAATTTCTCCATTTATTTCTCCTCTCTTCCCACCTTCTCTCTCTCTCTCTCTCTCTCTCATGTATATCTCAGATTTATATTCAATGATATTCTTCCTTACCACCATCATTATTTCCAGTGTTCACTCTGTTCTACTTTGGCAGGTAGAAGTGTCCTCAGCTCAGCCACTCTTAGGTTTATAACATAGCCACATTACTATTTCTGAACTGCTTTACTCGTGGGCATCACAAAATATTTCAGATTTTACCTTGTGCTTCTTTGGCCTGGACCTGGAGTTAACTGTTCCTCTAAGAACCCCATTTATTTGGAACAAACCAATATGCATGTGTTCATGTATGAATTACAGGATGGACCCCACGGAGTGTTTGGCTGGAATGTGGAGACTGATGCCAGAAACCAAGGCATGTGGAGGGCTTATCCTCATGAGGGTTTCTTGGGGGAGAATGGCAGGCCTCACCTGGGATGTCTGCAGAGTGTGCGGTGAGAGGTGTGTGCTGGCATGAAGGTTCTATTGTAGATAAAGCTTGTATGATTTGAACGTCCCTCCTGTACCAAAGGAGGAAGTTCTAGGGGTCTGTACTAGCCTGTGGTGAATGAGGCAGCGCAGGGAGTGAGAGGGGTGAGGTCAACAGCTGATTAAGATAGCGGGCTCTTCTCTGCATTACAGTCTACACGGCTGTGAGGCAAACATCAGTTCTGCAGATACTCTCATCTCCTTTCTAGGGAACAGGTGGCGCACATGAAGAAAGAACATGGGGAACTTCAAGCTCTTTAAGGGAAAGGAAGCTCCACGACTCATAGAATTATCAGTAAAACTATTATTCCTTTCCATGGTACTTGACATTTTCAAATTCTTTCTAAATCAATTATGGATAGGACTATCTTTTTTCTGTTTAGAAAATCAACTTTATAAAGGTTATATACTTTCATGTCAGAGACTCATCAAAAGGTCGAAGGATTTTAAGCTTCTGTCAGGACATTAAGGCCATTTCAGAATTCTCAGTGTCTTTATATCTCATGTGAAATGTTAGCCTCGAGAAACTTACCATTAAATGTAGTCAATAGAAATACACAGTAAGTTTAAATAGAAGCTGAAGTTGAAGATGGCTGTCAAACAAAGAATGATAGTAACCGCAGTAATAGCAGCTGACACTAAGTATTTTCAGGTTTAAGAAAGTTCCAAACATGAATCATCACATAACAGGCTAAACATCAGCACCATTCTAATTGTGAAGTGATGTCAGACACAGCGACAGCACCTTCCGGTGGGCAGAGGAAGAGTGAGGATTCAAGTGTGAACCCAGAAGTAAACGCTGAAGACAAAACATGTCAACATTATATTTTAGCTAAAAAATGGAACATGATTAGTTTCCACTAAGGAATGGGAAATGTCAAACCACCTCTGATTTTAGTCTAATCAGGGTGAGTTTTTATTGTCTTTTACCTAATTTTTACCTCCAAATATTAGGGATAGAACATTCAAGAAGCAAAGAGCCAGGTGACTAGACACTGGAAGATTGTTTGGCTGAAATACAGATACAGTTACAAAGTAAAGTAATAAACTGATTCCAAAGTACCCATAATAGAGTGAAAAAAATGCTCAACTACCTTTTAACCATCAATTTAGAAATTTCAATGTAATAGGCCCAGGCATGGTTGCTCAAGTCTGTAATATTAGCTACTTGGGAGGTGGAGATTGGGAGGTGAGCCTGGCCAAAAAGTCAATGAGATTCCCTCTTAATGGAGAATCCAGATATGATGGTGCACATCTATAATCCTGCCTGTACTCAGGAGAAGGTGTAGGCACACAGTAGTGTGAAAATGAAATGAAAAATGACACTGAACCCAATTTGATAAAAAGAACTATCAGGAGATGTTCCTTTTGTGTTCATTTATCTTTGTCTAGTTTCTTCTTCATAGTCTTTCATTAAAACTTCACGGCCCGTTGTCTGTCATTCTAACTTGTTTTATATCCTCCCCTTCTTCAGCTCTCCAATCATCTCTTTCACTTCCTCCCAACTCTTCCTTTCAAAACTCATTTTACTCAGTTGCAAGGCCACTAGCAGATCAGAATGACAAACATGAAAGATAGTTTATTTTTATGACACTCCCTTCAAAATTCCACAAGAATGATTTTGTGTTATCTGGCACAGAGCATTCCAAAAGCCTGCAAGTACTCTACCCATTTTCCAAACTCTCCAATACATGAACAGTGACAACGACATGGTTTCTGGATGCTTTTGGACAGAGTCAGTGCCTAACCACAGCCTGAGGTCCAGGCAAAAGCAGCTAATAGATTAAACACTTCTTTTGGTTCATTGGTGAGATGGCTTCTTTCTTTATAATTAACAGTCTAAATGCTAATGGGCTAACCTTCACCTTTTATTGCAAATGATAACCAGGGAGCATAATTTGCATAGAGCTTAAAATTAAGCCACTTGACAATTTCTCTGATTACTGGACTTTTCACAAATGCTGTGAAATGTTTATAGTTTAGATTTCTTTTCCAGGGTGGAAGTATGTTTTGAATAGAAACCTAAATGTGAGCACTAGTAAATATCAGCAGATGTCACATAGGTGGTTCTACAAGGTATGTCTTTGTCCCTTTGGAAAACACTGAATTATCAGAAAATGGTAACAATGATGCCTTGATGCTTCTTTGGAAATAAGCAAAGTTTAAATTAATTAAGGTTAAGTTAGTCATTTCTCAGCAAAGAAACATTCCAAGACATTATGAGTGAAAATTTACTATGTAACATCTCCATTTTTATAAATTGGTTGGCCTACCGGGTGCCAGTGGCTCACGCCTGTAAACCTAGCTACTCAGGAGGCTGAGATCTGAGGATCATGGTTCAAAACCAGCCAGGGCAGGAAAATCCATGAGACTCTTATCTCCAATTAACCACCAGAAAACTGGAATTGGTGCTGTGGCTCAAGGAGTAGAGCACCCACCTTGAGCTGAAGAGCTCAGGGGTGGTGCCCAGGCCCAGAGATCAAGCCCCATGACTGACAAATAAATAAATAAATAGGTTGGCCCATCGAGAATTCCAACATTTGCAGTAGTTCTATTTCTGACACAAGCAGCTGTTTCCTCTGATTTATAGAGAGTAGAAAATTAATAAAAAGTTAATCTACTATCAAAAAGTTTAAGTATAAACATTTCACACTGAAATATCCTCCAGTTGAAGAACTGTACATGTTTTGCTCTTTCCATTATTAGTTGCTTCAAAAAAATAACTTTTGAGAAAGTAAAATTTTCGTAGCTGGTAGAATTCCCTAGAGACCATAATGCCAAGGAGATACATGTCCTGCAGCCTAGGAACTTCTGTTCTCACGGGAAATATCAATGCACCTCATGTAAATTGGCTATACTTTCAATATTGTAAGTATATTTTAATTGTGCTCCAGTCAATTCAAATGTAGATCTTCATAGTATTTTGAAACACTGTGTCCTCTCTATCACTTGAATTTATCCCATACTTTAAAATATGATGAAATACGGAAGTGGCGCTGTAGCTCAAGTGGTAGAGTGCTTGCCTTGAGTTGAACAGCTGAGGGACAGCGCCCAGGCCCAGAGTTCAAGCCCCACGACCAACAAAACAAAAAAAACTATATAAAATATGATGAAATGCAATTTTTAAGAGTAATAATTTTAGTATTAGTAGCACATGTATAGAATACTCTAAGTAAAAGAGAGCTATAATTTTTTCTACCCATTTTCAGTAACTCTTTACTTTTTGCTAATGAACACAACTCTATGTAGATGTTTATGAGCCCTGCTTGGAGAGAGAAGCTTCTACTACCCCCTTCATAGTTATTCTTTGACTCTCCATCACCAAAGTCACACCAGAACTTTTCAAAAGTAATCACATCATACGCACCCCAATACTGTTAAATTACAGAAGTTTTGCTGGTCTAAGTTCTCATGTATAAATCATGCATGTGGGAGCATTTTCCACCTTTGATCCCACTTTTCCATGTAAAATTCTTACATTTGAGAATATATCTGAAAAAAATTTAAAAAGTCCTGTGAAATTATCACAATGGCTTCTCTTGGGGACCAAACAGTTTTACACTTGGAGAGAACAGAGTGAAAGGAACAGAAGAAGTAAAGCCCCAGCTCAGAGACACCACCTTCTCTATGGTTTTTCAGTGCACTGGAGCTCAGTAATGAAAAAGTGTGAGATGCAGGTCAAAATGGTAACAATTTAAGAGAAAAGTCAAACTGAAAGAAGTGCTGGTGAAGCTAAAGGGGGGCCTGACAGCAGGTTATAAAGGCCATATGTGAGCTCCTCAAGCAAGTGCTGGGAATGGATATACTGTGCTACCAGGTCAGAGACAAAGCAGCTCATCCCTACTGGCTCTGAGAGTCCTGTCATGGCCACAGCATCAGGCAGGAGATATGCACTTACTGCCTCAGCTCATTTTGTTTCTTACACTAGTGAGTGAGTCGAGCACTTCCATAAATTTATTTCTTAGCTCAACAATGCTATTATTATTGAGTTTGCTTTTAGCACATTACAGGTGGACTTGCCAGGCACCAGTGTTATTCTTATGCATATTCATACAGTGCTAGCTCTTTTTGTCTATTTCCATCAACACTCTTAGTCATATCAGGAGACATCATTTTCAGGGTTATCAAGTTACCAAAAAATTCAACTTTAAGTTCAGAACGGTTCCAGAAAGTGTCAAAGTTGATAGTGATAAGAAATTATACAAATTTCCTGAGAGCTCTTATTGAAATTTTGTAAGATTGATACTTTGCATTTTTAACAAGCACTCTGGTACAATAAAATTCTTCCTGAATATCAGCTGCTCCAGGGATATAATGTAGCATGGTAGGAAAGTAACCTCCAAAAGCAAATGATCTCACAAGGAGGACCAAGGATATCTTCAACTGCATGGTCAGCATGCCTCACCCAAGGCCAAAAGACAAGTGCACTCTGCCGGGGCTCTAGAGGGCCTGTTTGGTCACAATACATCATAGACCTGGGTTCAGAAGGCACAGCATGGCTGCTGAAAAGACGGAGGCAACTGCAAACAAGGCCCTTCAAAAAGAGCTTAAACATTCATATATACATGATAATGGCATGCATCAATGAGAAAGGCAAAGTAATGCACAGTGGAGAGGTGTGAACAAACCCAGTCATGACAATGTTGATGAACAATAAATAATCAGAGGTAACAGTGTAGGCCAAAGCTGAGGTGAAAAACAGCTAAGCATAAACAACCTGCTTTGAAAGCGTGTCTAAAATAGGAAGCCTCAATGCAGGGCTAGAGGTCAATGCTCTTGGAGAGCTCTATCCTTCTTCAATGCAGGGCTAGAGGTCAATGCTCTTGGTGAGCTCTATCCTTCCTCCAGAAAGGGAAATATGGGTAGAAGCAAAGGAGGAGGGGAGAAAAGAAGGGAGGGAGAGAATCGCTTAGGAATGACTAAGCTAACTGCGGACAGCTCCGCAGAACAGCATGGCTTCAGAAGCACATTTAGGGTGTCAGGACACGGATAAGAGAGTCAGGGTAAAGAATGGAGATAGAAATAGGGAGACAAATGAGAATAATACTGAAGACTAGACAGATAAGAAGAACAAGGAAGAATCCGAGAATATCCAAAGATATTCTAATGCTCTAATTTAAAATTCCCCTGGTTTGAAACACTCCACTAAGCATATCTGACAGTCATTAACATTACCATCATAAAGACATAATTGTTGACCAACAAAGTCAGCACCTAGGCCAGAAGGTAATTGCTTTGGCAAACCTTCTGCAAAATTCACAAAGAAGTTAATCACAGTCAACTGGGAATATAGAGAAATTTAACAACATTCATTTTTAAAGTAGGATTTACCACTCATCTAACTAGGTACTTAAAAATTAAAAAGAAACAAATTAAAAATTAATTCACTCTTGTAACATGAATTTACTTCTAAATGTAATACACGTCACAGTGAAATAGTCTACTGATTCAAAGAAAATAAAAACAAAAACAAATGCCAACAAAAAATCCTGACCTGTTGTGTGTCACCCACCCCGGAGGCCTTTTAAGATCGGCCAGGAACACTGTGACAGCAGGTCTCTGGCGTCTATCAACACGAGCCCCCTGGCTGCACACAGTCGGTTACTTACTCCCCAGTATGCACCTTGGAGTCCACCCAGCAGCAAGCTTCTCTGTCCTGAGTAGCCCCCCAGGAAAAGCTTGGTGTGTGTAAGGTCCGCTCCTGGATGGCCAGCAGACTCCACCCTCCTCGCAGCAAAGTCTCCACCCAGTACCTGCGTTACCTAGGCAACTGGGACACCTG
>NW_012267245.1:7977287-7988075 GCF_000151885.1 Dipodomys ordii
TGTAAGGTCCGCTCCTGGATGGCCAGCAGACTCCACCCTCCTCGCAGCAAAGTCTCCACCCAGTACCTGCGTTACCTAGGCAACTGGGACACCTGGAAGAGGTCACATCTGCATCCCCTGAGGTCACATCTGAATTTGATGTGGCCACACCTTTCCCCGCCCATACCCTACATAAGGCCTAGCCCAGGCCCAGACGCTCTCTTGCTCTTGCTCTTGCTCTTGCTCTTGCTCTTGCTCTTGCTGCTCTTTTCTTCCTCTCTCTGTTCTATTCTAGCTCTCTCTCTGTTCTTTTCTTGCTCTCTCTCTTTCCCAGCCACGTGGAGTGCAAACCTTGCCTGGTCCCAGCAGGTCTACCCCTTACCTGAATACCACGTGAGTGCTACTGTTCTTACCCCTCTCTCTGCTCTTTTCTGGCTCTTTTCTCTCTCTTTCCTCTCTTCCCAGCTCTCTCTCATTCCCAGGCCTTTCCCAGCCACGTGGAGTGCCAACCTTGCCTGGTCTTAGCAGGTCTACTGAATAAACCTACCCCTTACCTGAATACCACGTGCGTGCCTGGTGCAGTTCTTACTCAGCTACCTCTTTTTAAAAACCTAACAGTGTGAATGGGAAAGCAGAGGGCTCAGCTTCATCCTCTGCCCCCTCTGTAGCCTTCACAGACTTTCCACTTAAGCTTGCATTTCAAAGGGGGCTCAGGGGCTTTCAAAGAAGGAAGTCCAATGAACATCTGACCTAGATTAGGCCAGGTAGTATGCTCATTAGTTTTCATCCAACACCAACACAAATAAACAAGTTATACAGAGAGAAAACAAGCACCAGTGAATGGTGGATAAGCAGGCTCTTGAGGCTCCTGAGCAAACCAGGCAGGGTGCTATTGTTTAGAACAAAACTCCAGTTATAAAGTCAGTGTGGGACACACAGCCCAGGCTCTCCACAGCCTGTTTGCTGGCCCTCATAGGAAGCAACACTCCAGGGTGACATCAGGGTCTATGAAAATGCAAAGCAGTATTTTTGGCAGTGAGGTTAATTAAAGGCCTACAACATGAAGCTTGAGCAAGAGTAAAGTAACCAAGTTTACTGCTTCAGGATGAATGCATTATGGAAAGATTAAACATGAAGAACAAAAGCTACAGAGGAAGAAAAAGAACAGATGAACATTCTATTCCCAAATCTAAAGCTTTAGCATATCAATATGTTGTCAACAAAGTAAAAAGACACCCATGGCCTGGCACTGGTGGCTCACGCCTGTCATCCTAGCTACTCAGGAGGAGGCTGAGATCTGAGGGGATCACGGTTCAAAGCCAGCCCAGGCAGAAAAGTCTGCGAGATTCTTATCTCCAATTAACCACCAGAAATCCAGAAGTGGTGTGTAGCTCAGTGGTAGAGAGCTTGCCTAGAACTGAGAGACAGTGCCCAGGCCCAGAGTTCAAGCCCCACAACCAGCCAAAAAAAAGACACCCATGGAAAAGAAATATTTTCAAAATTTTATCTGGTTAATATCAGAATATTTAAACAACTCCTGAAACTCACTATTAACACCACCACTACGACCACCAAAAAACAACAAAAAACCAACCTGATCTAAAAATAGGCAAAATACTACATAAGCATTTTTAAAGAGGATATATAAATGGCCAGAAAGCAATGAAAAGTTGTCTTTTATCACAAACTATTAGAGAAATGAAAGTGAATATCATGAGATGCCACTTTAGAAACATTAGAATAGCTGTTATATGTTAGGTTTTTAAAAAGAGGTAGCCCAGTAAGAACTGCACCACGCACGTGGTATTCAGGTATGGGGTAGGTTTATTCATCATTCAGGCTGGCACCAGGCCATCTTGGTCTTCCACGCGGTGCGGAAAGGCCTGGGAAAGAGAGAGCTGGGGAAAAGAGCTAAGAGAGAGCTAGAAAAGAGAGAAAACAGCTAGAAAAGAGAAGAGCTAGAGAAAAGCTAGAAAAGAGCAGAGAGAGAGAGCATTTGGGCCTGGGCTAGGCCTTATCTAGGGTATGGGTGGAGAAAGGTGTGGCCACATCAAATTCAGATGTGACCTCAGTGGATGCAGATGTGACCTCTTCCAGGTGTGCCAGTTGCCTAGGTAACGCAAGTACTGGGTGGAGACTTTGCTGCGAGGAGGGTGGAGTCTGCTGGCCATCCAGGAGCGGACCTTACATTATATATGTATAAGACAAAAACTAGTTATTGGCTAAGCAGTTTGGGGAAGGGGGTCAGTCATGGGGCTTGAATTGAACTCAGGGTCTTGGCACTGTCTCTGAGCTCTTTTGCTCAAGGCTACTGCTCTACCACTTTGAGCCATAGCTCCACTTCCAGAAACTAGTTCTTGGATGCAGAGAAATGACAACTCTTATTTTCTTTTGATGAGACTGAATATGAATAACAGGCAGCTATTATGGAAAACTACATAAGAGAGTCCTCAAAAAGTTAGAAATAGAATGATTAGATGATCCAGCAACTTCTGTATATATGTCTAAAGAAGGGAAAACATGGGCTCAAATGAATATTCATACATTGTTGTTCAAGCCAGTATTATTCACAACAGCCGAAAAGTCAAAAGAAATCAAGTCTCCAGCAAATGGGTAAATATACAAATGGATAAATAAAATATACAACATACAAAAATGTTTACTGTTGAGCTCTAAAAGGAAGGAAATTCTGGCACATGGTATAACATGGATGGATACCAAAGACATTATATTAAGCGATAAAAAGCAGTCACACAGAAAGACTCGACACTTATGAGGTACCTAGAATGGTCAGATTCAGAGCAACAAAAAGCAAGGGAGGGTATTAGAAAGAAGTATAATTGTTTATTGGTCAAAGTGTTTTAGTTTTCTAAATGAAAAGAGTTTGGAGATAGATGGTGGTGACAGTTTCACAGTAATGTTGATGTCCTTCATGACACAAAATTGTTCTGTCATATGCAGACTCTAGAACTTAAAAAAAAGACATAAGTGTAAAACTGGGAGTGGAAGCCCACAGGACAGTGAAGATGGAAGAAAAGGGTGCCGAGGGTCCATGTGCTCCAAGTCCATTATATACACTTACGTACTTCAGAATACCGTACGCTCCTAATGTTATGTACAAGGGGAACAAGAAAGAGTAATAGATGGGGTGAGTATGATTGAGGGTCATTAAATGCATATACATATAGTGTATTTTAATAAGGAAATATCACAATGAACCCCTTCATTCAACACTTTAATAGTAAAAATAGCTAACTTTTGAAAAATGGGCAGCACTTTTAAAACACATATTTACTGTAAATAAAAAAAAGGGCATGGAAATCACAGAAGATTATTGAATAGTATACTAAGTAGGATCCCAGTCAGATTGGCTTAATGTATTTTTCTCTTCACAAGCCTTTCCACTTAACAAGGAAGTGTAGAAGGGATGGCTCAGCCCCAAGGAGGTTAAGATGACAAATAAAAAGATCAGCCTACTCATGTAACTGTAACCCCTCTGTAGAACATTTTATACACGCGTGCATGTGTGCGCATGCATGCACACACACACACACACACACACACACACACACACACAGATCAGCCTGGCACCAATGGCTATTGCCGATAATCCTAGCCACTCATGAGCCTGAGATCTGAGGATTACAGTTTGAAACCAGCTCAGTGCAGTGGGTCTTGAATTGAAGTCAGGGGTTTGGCACTGTCTCTGGGCATTTTTGCTCAAGGTTAGTGGTTTACCACCTTGAGCTATAGCTCTAGTTCCAGAAACTAGTTATTGGATACAGAGAAAGAAGGAAGGAAAATGAACCACCAGAAAACCAGAAGTGGCACTGTGGCTCAAAGTGGTAAAGCACTAACCTTGAGTGAAAAATCTCAGGGACAGCACCCAGGCCCTGAGTTCAAGCCCCATGAGTGAAGCGCGCACACCCCCCCCCACACACACACACAAAGAGCCAAAAGGATTCTAGTGGGGACAGAGTGAGGAAAGGGGTGGCATAGTTGAAAAGAAATGTTCTATCTGCCTGACTTATGTAACTGTAACTCCTCTGTACATTCATTACCTTTATAGTAAGAATAAAAAATATTCTAAGAGGATTCCAGTGAACCTGCTGGTCCAGAAGATGATTGACAAGATTTCTTACAACAGACAAAAAACTACTTATGATAACAGAGGAAAATTAACTTGCCTGATTTATGAGAATCAAGTAGTTAAATTAAGGTGAATCTTCAGACCTTGAATCTCCAGACACTGAATGTAATGAAGAAATAAAGATCTCCTTAAATATGAAAAACTGAGCCAGGCGCCAGTGGCTCACACCTGTAATCCTAGCTACTCAGAAGGCTGAGATCTGAGAATTGCTGTTCAAAGCCTGCCTGGACAGGAAAGTCCATGAGACACATATCTCCAATTAACTACCAGAAAACTGGAAGTGATGCTGTGGCTCAAGTGGTAGAGCGCTAGCCTTGAGCTGAAGAGCTGAGGGACAGCACCCAGGCCCAGAGTTCAGGCCCCATGACTGGACCAAAAAAAAAAAAAAAAGATCTGAGACAAGGATCAGGGCATATCTGAAACAACTTATATGAAATTCCTTGCATAACTCTGCATAACCAATATATTATTGAGGGGGAAAGTTGTAGAACCAGACTATGTAGCTATTTGTTAAATGATCATAACTTTGCTTTATTTTTTTTGTCTGACTTAAAATTATAGGAGTCTTCTGAACACTGACATAGTATTTTCAACATCAAATCTTAGCATAAGGAGGCATTTCTAGTTAGGTGCCTATGGCCTGTTGCCACTGCTACTCAGGAGGCCGAGATCCTGGAGAATCATAGTTCAAGCCCAGCCTTGACAGAAAAGTCTACCAAACTCCATTGGTAAAATAATCAGTAAAAAGCATGACTAGAGTGACAGCTCAAGTAGTGCCACACCAGATGAACAACCCTGAGTTCCTGATTTCAAATTTCATACCACAAAAGTATTTATAATTATATTAAGAGTAGCTCAAAACACATGTTCAAACTGTATACTGTAAGTAATTTAACCATGTCTTTCTTCTCTGAGTCTGTAGTCCAGCTAGCTATATAAACTACGTGTCTTTATTACTGTGTAACAGAAATTTGCCTGAACCTCACTACTTCACTGGTGTCAGAGGCTAAATTAATAGTAAAAGATCTAATTTCACTAGCTGTAACCCAGATGATGACGCTCTCTCCATCCAGTACTAAGTCTTCACAGTGGCGCCTCCCAGATGGTGCTCTGTTGCACTCCTCACAGGTGGACCCTACATTTGCAGTTTCTCACTAGCACTGTTATTTGGTACTTTGGCACATGGAACTTTGTTCATACCCATTCTATTTTTAGTGTCCAGCATGTTACTATCCCTGGTCTGCTTTGTCAGGTCAGTGCTTTCCGCTGCACAAATCCTCTTCAAAGAGGCACCTCAGGTCTTGTGCACACCTGTGTGCACTGTCTGGCATTGAATACTAAGCTACATTTACTCCAATCCTTGGAATGTGTTTGTTTTTTCTGATCATACATCTGTAGGCCTTTTGCAGCTGTCAGCAGGAGTTAAGAGGAGAGAGCAGAATGATACTACCTTCAGAGTTACCTGCATAATTAATCAGAACAACTAAGGTAGAGCATTTATATTTGTGGTAAGCTCTATTTCTCTAAATGGACTAAATGACTATGTGTAAGTTCAGCTTCCTCTATTTCTTCTACCCTTCTTTCAGAGGTCAGGAGGAAGTCTATATATAATGATGCTGAAACCATATCCCAGCATGGCACAAATGTCTATCAACTAGTTCCATAGGGAACCCCCAAAGCCAAACAGTCTCTCTCCATACCGTTATAACGATTAGCAGGACTAATATCATTATTCTGTTTGTCTTTTATAATGGTACCAACCAGAAGCTGGATTTCCAGGGCATTTACCCTGTACATGCTGTGTACTCACACTGAGAGGTGAAACTCAGATCTCATTCTTTTCACTACACCTACCTTCACTTCTGAATCTCCTTCACTATATCCACATGATTCCACATGATTAACACAATTTGCAGCAATTGTATTATTAATTTCTGTAGCCTTTATGATCATCTATGATTAATGCTCTCTTAGTTGATAGTAAATGTGGAAATGTTTTGAGTTCTGCATCTTGAAACATTTTAAGTAGGAGAAAATCAGATGACTTACGCAATTAAAGATAAATAAGACAGTGCAAACGTGGCCCTTTTTCATGGAATATGAAATAGTTTATATTAGAAGTGGAAATCTGCCTAGAAGAGAAAAATACAACATGCAAAGAAAGAAGAGCTATACTTTTGCAGGCAGTCTGTACTTTATGTTAATTGTGAAATATAAATTAACAATATGGCTTTCTTTAATCACACGTGCTTCAGGAAAGTAATTTCTTTGTGCCTCAGTTTTCTTTCTATTTAATATTAATTGTACTACAGAAATCTTAGTGTTTTAAGGATTAAATTATATGTATACGTACAGATGTAGTTGTGTGTATATGTATGTATATATACAAACACCATGTATGAGCTATATAGCTATCTAGAATCAGTTTTCATGAGTTGTATACTAGCATCAATTCTTTCCTTGAATCCCACATAATTCTGAGAATTAATAGGAAACCTCTCAGCTAGAGTTGTGAAAAACCTATTGTTGACTTTATTTTGAGAAACTCAAAGAAGGCCTCATTTTCCATATTAAAAAGCAGCAGTTTCATGGGGAGACAGAAGGATGCTGAAAGTTTAAGGATGTTGTGATAGATGACCTGATGAATTTAAAGACTGCTAATTAATATTCTGGATCCAATCCAACTGAAGCTGTAAACCACACAATTTGTGGGAAGTAGAGAAGGGGGAGGGTAAGGCATGCTACATGAGCCCAGTTCTCTCCATAATCTCTGTAGAGATTATGACATGTAAAGATTTCTGTGAAGACAGCAGATGAGAAGCAAATAAGGCATGAATTTGCCCACAGTTACATTTTTTAAACTCTGGATGAACCTGAAAAAGTGATAGGTGACTGGTTAAGGATTGTAGGTTTAAGATCTATAGTATATGCTGATATATGCTGATTTACTAGTATTAAAATTGATATTATTTTCCCTCTGTGCTTTTTAACTCTGCTTAGCTTATTAACCTTCGATGGTTAATATAAAATATCTCATTTCATTTACAGACCATATCTATCTAGTAATCAATTAGGTGCTTAGATTCTATTGTAGATAATTTATCTGGACAATAATTACCAATAATCATTAACTACTCAATAAGCACCCCCCATAAAGTGAATACTATGACAGGAATATCTATTTTGGAGAGTTCCCTTATACAATTTCTTTACCTTAATTAGAATTACATTATACAATTTATATGCCTTAATTGCAATTAAGTGAATAAAATGAAATAACTAAGTCACTAATTCTGAACTTCTACTATGTTTCCCACATTGAGCATCAGAGGCATCACAAGGAAATGTGAAGTCATTGTCCTCATCTTCCAATTGTTAACAATAGGAGAGCGAGACTTGCACAGATGAAATACTAAAAGAGAGGTCCAGGGAGTGTGATCAAAATTGAGAAACGTTAAGATTGTAGAACCTAGAACCTAGAAGGAGTATGTTCCAAAGGAGACTCATAGAGAAAAGTAGAGAGATACAGCATCAAAAATGCATTAGACAAACACACTCAAGACACCTACATAGCCAAAACCATATTCCCCTAGTATCAGGAATATCTTCAATAAGCCTTTAGCTTTCCCAGTAACTATGAGGTAGATACTAGGATGATTCCCATTTATAGATCGAGATACTGAGACTGAGAGAAGTTGAGTAACTTAACCAAAGTTGTTGATATAATACATAGTACAATCAGGATTCAAGCTTAGTACTTTATTAGTCAATCCTAGCTACTCAGGAGGCTGAGATCTGAGGATCATGGTTTGGGCAAAAAAGTCACTGAGACTCATCTCCAATTAACTACCACACAAGCTGAAATGGAACTGTGGCTCCGGTGGCCGAACATTAGGCTTGAGCAAAAAAGCTCAGGGACAGACTCAGGCCCTGAGTTCAAGCCCCAGGTTTGGCACAGAAAATAGTAGTTATTCTGAGCCACTAAGCCTATAATGAATAGACCATCTGTCTTTAAAAGACGGAATATAAATCTGGGAGATGTGAAGAAAATGTGGGAAGCAGAACTGCCAGGCAACAGATGGACATGGAAAGTATACTACCCAAGCTGAGCTTTGAAACAAGCATGTTGACAAAGGTATGTTAGGTATAGAGAAACCAGGAGACCAGGGCAGGATATGGGCTAGAATGTTAACCCCAACCTCAGCCTCAAACCCAGAACGCAAGTCTCAGGAATAAAGGTGCTTTGCCAAGGTTCATGATGATAACAGAAAGAACAAAGCTAGAGAAAAAAAATACTTTGGCTTCACTCTTCTTCATTCCCACTCCCCACCAATCAGAGCTCCCACTGATCTATGCATACACATGGGCCATTCAGGGCAGAGTAGCTGGTGAAGGGTGGAACATGGATCTAAAGCTGCAAATAAACACCGTAGAGTGTCCTAGAGGGTCATGAGTATCATGTTGAAGATTATTTTACTGGGAATCAAGCACAGAAGTCATTTTGGCATGAGAGAATGATCTGCCTAATGAAGAAGTACTTTGGGAAAAGCAAGTTTTTATTAATGTGGATAAAATAAAAAGGCTACCTGGATGCCAGTGCTCACGCTTATAATCCTAGCTACTCAGGAGGCTAAGATCTGAGGATCATTTTTTTAATTTTAATTATTTGTCTATATGTCTTTTTTGTTGTTGTTGTTGGTTGTGAGGTCTGAACTCTTGGCCTTGGCACTGTCCCTGAGCTCTTCAGCTCAAGTTTAATGCTCTACCACTTGAGCCACAGCACCACTTCTGGCTTTTTCTGCATATGTGGTGCTGAGGAATCGAACCCAGGGCCTCATGCACGCAAGGCAAGCACTCTACCACTGAGCCATCTTCCTGGCCCGATAATGAGACTCTTATCTCCAATAAATTACTAAAAAGCCAAGGTGGCACTGTGGCTCAAATGGTAGAGTGCTAGCCTTGAGCTCAAAGAGGCTCAGGGACAGTGCCCAGGCCCAGAGTTTAAGCCCCAAGACTGACACACAAAAAAAAGGGCTGCCATCAAAAACAATTTTAGGAAGTTTTGAAGGAGACTTAGTAAACTAAAAGCAGTGTTTGCCAAACAGAATGGGAAACACAGTGCATTTTTATAATATCCAAAATAAATGGACCAGATTCCAATCAATGACAGCTGAGCTCCCTGCCACTCAAGCAAAGAGGATGCCAGAACGACAAAGGGACAGGCTGGGTGTGGTGACACATTCTTACAATCCTAGCTGAGAAGTAGAATTTGGGAAGACTGTAACTCAAGGCCAGCCTAAGTAAAAGTTCATGACAGTTCCTCCAACCAATAAAGCTGGACATGGTGGAACAAAGGGGCAGAGTCATGAAGAAAGGCTTTTTTCAGAGGCAAGAATGTAGCAGTGGAAACCTGAGGGAGATGAGGAGTTACTGACAGAGGATGGCTGGGACTGACATGAGGAGAAAGGCTCATAAAGGAAAGAATATTCACATCTCTTCTGGGTCTAGGTAGAATTCCTGGAACACAGGTGCCACCTCTTTTTGCTCCTTTCAGTGTCTCATGTTTCTGGTCATGGCGGCTGGTAGGTGACTTTAACCCAAAGACCACAGCTACCAAGAGGCAAAGCCAATATAAAACAGACATGAAGAGCCTTTTCGCCTTGTTCCATCTACCCTACGAGACTTATTCAAGTCGAAGTGTACAGTCTATGTTTTTAGCAAAGGCAGCTTTTCATGTCCCTGAAAAGCGAATGTTATCATCATAGCCCACACAGCAGAGATGCTATCTAAAGCAAAGCTGTGTGATCCACAAAACGATTGATATCTAACTAAAACCAACTAAAGCAGGGTGCTGGGGGCTTATGCTTGTAATCCTAACTACTCAAGAGGCTGAGATCTGAGGATCACAGTTTAACACCAACTTGGGCAGAAAATCTGAGAGATTTTTATTTCTAATTAATCATGCATGTGTGCGCACACATACATAAACGCACACGCACGCACACACACACACACACACACACACACACACACACACACACACAACAAAAAACAAAAACAAAACAGAAGCCATGTGTCCTTGGCCCATGCCTGTAATCCTAGCTACTCAGGAGACTGAGGTCAAAGGATCACATTTCAAAGCCCCAGGCAGGAACATCAATGAGACTCTTAATATCTCCAATTAACCACCAGAAAACTGGAAGTGGGCTGTGGCTCCAGTGGTAGAGTGCTTACCTTTAGCTAAAGAGTGCAGGGACAGCACCGAGTTCGAGCCCCATGACAGGCAAAAACAACAACAACAATCAAACAGAAATGGAGCTGTATCTCAAATGGTATAGCACCAGCCTTGAGCAAAAAGCTCAGGGACAGTGCCCAGGCTTTGAGTTCAAGCCTCACATAACTCTCAAGTTATTTAGATTTATCCTTGGCAACATGTTAGACTAGTTTCAGTAGATACTATGATAATACGTAATACTCCAGATAACACATTTTAGTTTTGCCAAATTCAAATATGCCTTTAGTTATCAATATATACCAATCTTTCTGAAATAAATCTAATTATTTATTTTGCATTGACATTTCACAAGGCTTTTGGTCATATTTTTTTATTTATTTATTTATTTTTATTTGTGAAAATACTGTACAGAGGGGTTACAATT
>NW_012267245.1:7988125-7988630 GCF_000151885.1 Dipodomys ordii
GCGGAATCAACGCATCGATACCATTGCTGCCTTCACATCCACGTCCATACCACTTCTCTACTCTGGTGAGTGAAACTACTCTACGGCTCTCTGTTCCACGCCAGAGAGCTCCTACGGCCTTTAACTGAAAGGCCGGTCACCTCTGAAGCCGAGGAGAGGGCTTTGGGGGAAGTCGGGACGCCGCTTCTGCCTGGTCAGCTCTCCTTCACTCACCTGACTGGCCTCCTGCGTTCCCTGGAAAGCCAGACAGCCTAATTTTATGCCATTCTCAGAAGTACACAGTTTTTGCTATTGCAATGGTAAATGGTCAGAAATTTAATTTCAGGCTCTCTTTGCTCTCTCTCTGCCGTTCATGTGCAACTTTCTACCCTTTTTTCTACAACTTTTTGGCTTGTGCCTTGAAGAGTGCGACGCAGGCTGGGTTTCAGGGACTCCCCCCTCTAGGTTCCCTCTCAAAGGCTAGCCAATGTAGGCTTGATCTATTCAGGCTTTCTTTGCATTTTTT
>NW_012267245.1:7990407-7999632 GCF_000151885.1 Dipodomys ordii
GAAAATACTGTACAGAGGGGTTACAATTGCATGGGCAGGATAATGCGTACATTTCTTACCAAGCATTGCAGCCTCCTCCTTTGTTTACCCTTCACATCACTTCCCAGCCTCCCCCCTTTTGGTCATATTTAAAAGGAATATATCAAAGAAATCAAGTTTATAGAAGTTTCATTTTATTAGCAAAGTATGTAGTGTGAGTTATTTAACATTAATCACACTCTACCAATTTGATCTACAGCTCCATTTCCTGTTTTCTGGTGGTTAACTGAAGATACAAAAGTCTCATGGATTTCCCTGCCTGAGTTGGTTTTGAATGGTGGTCTTCAGATCTCAGTCTCCTGAGTAGCTAGAAATACTGGCCTGCGCCAACAGCATACAGTCTACTTCAACTATCTTTTTAATGAGAAAACTTTAAAAAAATGACTCATTTATTTTAAATGAGTCCTATGTGTGGATTTAGCTAAAAAATAATCCCTGTTTCCACATTACTATCTGTGAAAACTGGAGTTAGTACTATTCAGGACAAGTTGGAAATAATGTTTCCAAAGTTGCTCCATTGCTCAATGGTGTTAGTGCAAAACAAATTTTGATTCAATTTGGAAGATTAAAGCTGTCTTCATGGATAAAAAGTTCTACTTGTTACATATTGATAAGCTATTCTTTTTAGAAAACAAACTATCACTTGTTTCACTTCTATTACTTTCAACTATTTTCCATCTTCAATATATGGATTCAATGAATATTTCAAGTAAATAATGCAAAAACTATATTCAAAATAATTTTAAGTAATATATAAATGTCATACTGAGTTTTTATGCAAGAAGGCTGACTGAGACTGTTACAAAAAGCACTATACTGAAAAAAATCATTTATTTTTTTTTCAGAAAAAAGCATTAACAGTATATGTATAAAATGTAATTTTGAAGACTTCTGTTTTCATAATTTTTATAATTCTTCCACTTAAAAGATTTACACCAGTGAGCGTCATGTTCATATAATTTATAATAAACAACAGGTCCAACATGAGTGATGTGCAATTAGTTACTATGTAATATGAAAGATAAAAAACACTAGAGAATCAGCAGAGACCCAAAGATGATTCCTACTAACATATTTTCTCCCATAATGACTGGGAAATTACCTCCCTTTTTCAGTCAGCATATTTAGCAATGGAACCTTTTCAACCTCATCTAAATTCTTCTGAAATTCTTTAATCTGCTTTGAAATGGTGACCCCTAAGAGGTTTTTATGTTTTTGTCGGTTGTGGGGCCTGAACTCTGGGCCTGGGCTCAGCTCTTCAGCTCAAGGCTAGCACTCTGTACTCGAGCCATAGCACCACTTCCTGCTTTTTCTGCTTATGTGGTGTTGAGGAATTGAACTCAGGGCCTCATGCATACAAGGCAAGCACTCTACCACTGAGACACCTTCCCAACCCCAACCCCTAAGAGTTTTAATTCTTTGGAAAAATATATTTTCCTCTATGTGCAAAGTCAAAGCACAACAAAGAGAACAGGGAGCTCAGGGTTATACAAAGTATTTCCCCTAAGATTTGTAAATAGAGCAACTAAGAAACCTGAATCCAGGGTAGAGAAAAATCTCAGCAGTCCACACTACTTTGTAATAAAGTTTTCATCAGATAGCACAATTTCCTTTGGCATTTTGAAAAATTGGTCTATAATCAGCAACATGTAAATGTTTTCTCCTCCCAATGAAGTTTTTGAAAAGCTTAGCTAGTACACTAATGGAAAATACCTTCCAATAATCAGAAAAAAAAGTCTTGCAATGACAAATTGCTTACTTAGAGCAAAACTAGAGTGCTTATACAATATTTCTTAAACATGACAAATATTAGGCAATTTGAATATGCAAATGCCAAGTACATCTTCTGAATTTACAAGCAAAAGAGTTTGGATGAAATAATGGCTGCATAAGTGAAAAATATACTTTGGCCAGTCTAAGCACTAGAATAACTATGTATTATTTTCATTACATTAATTCACAGCTTAATATGTTTTGGTGAAGCTTCAGATTTCTCAAAACATTTAAATTTTATTTTGTTCATGATATACCCATAAACATTGTAAGTTGAATTTTATGTAACTATTTTCAATTGTTTCCTAAAACCACAACAAAAATAACATTTTTAATTAAGTAAAAATCAGCTTTTAAAAATGTGTTTTAAAAAGTCATGTCATCAAAGTGGGAAATATTAGTATAAGCTTTTTACCAAGACATATCATTTTTTAAATTGAATCTTAAATGGTTTGCTTTTTCTAAGCAAATCCTCATATATATAATTCAGTGCATTTGTAATAGTATTGGACACATATATTGCCATTATTTCTAAAAGTTCCCCTAGGTAAAATCATTTTCATTATTTCACCCAGGAACTGTAGTGATCATAAATAATAGTTTTCTGATAACAGTAACTTACATCTTTATTACTAACTTCTATGAGATTATTACTGGATCCTACCAGAATTTTAAGATTCTATAATTTTCCTAGATATAAAACAGGCCAGGCCCTGGTGGTTCACAACTCTAATCCTAGCTATTCAGGAGGCTGAGGTCTAAGGATCATAGTTTGAGGCCAGCCCAGGCAGGAAAGTCGGTAAGAATTTTGTCTCCTATGAACTACTAAGAAAAAGCTTGAAGTGGTACTGTGTCTCAGATGGTAGAGTGCTAGCCTTGAACACAAAATGACTAAGGGACAGTGCTCAGGCCCTGAATTCACAAGCACGCGTGCACACACGTGCGCGCACACACACAAATGCATGCACACACGGTAGTTAACTTTTACTACACAACCTTAAGCGTATTGTTTGCCTACACGCATACGTTTTGCTTTTTTGTTTTCTTAGTATTATTATAGATAGTGCACTTTGAGAAAATCAGAGCTACTGAGAAAATTAAACAAGTATACAGATAAATAAAATAAGAAACAGGACCCATAAGGGAGAGGGTTACATATGCTAGGAATCTGCAAGGAAAGACAGGTAGGTTCTGGCTAAGGGGGAAACAGGCAAGTCAGAGCTCACCTCAGCAGAAATCAGTTGATGAGAAGAACATAAGACATCAAGTTTAAAGAACCCAAACATGGAAATAAAATTTTTTAAATGTACTATAAAAGCTTCATGGTATAAACTTGTTATTAAAAGTGTAAATAGCCTTCTTTAAGTGTTACGCCAAGCCTTAAAATGAACATTTTCACTTGGCTTTAAAAGGACAAAAACATGGCTTTTCATTTATGCATTGCTTATACAGATGTATCTTGCTTAGTTACTCCACAAATTACTGCTAATTTAATGAACTGCCCAAGAAACATATATTTCAGGGAACATTTATTTAATGGTATGAATACATAGAACAAGGAATTCTAAAAAAGGTATGCTTTTAGTGTAGTTATATGTTTATGCTGCCAAAAGCATGTTAGGTGAGTAAAGTAGTTGTCAGTTGTTGTATGATATCTAATAATGGTTCCACACCAATATATAGAATTCCATGTTTAATAAGAAAATTGGAAGCTTAATAATTTGGGCACTGTACATTTTATGCTACAATGTGTTTTTTAATGGAACTGTAAGCTCTCATTCCATTTTGGTAAAAAGACAACTAATTTTACTTCAAAACACAGGCTTCCATGTCTCCTTTGTCCCATGTGTCACAAATACAGAAGAATTGCAGATGTGACAAGAATGCTAACATTGAAACAAACAGCAGCAGACACCAACTCAGAAGACAGATTATAAGAAACTTACACTTAATCACACCAAATTCTCCTATGAAATATAAAGTTTATGGCAGTCTCTGTATTATTTTTCAAGCACAATAAACCCTTCATGGTGAGTTCAATTTTTACTTTTAAACATTTACAATTTTCTACTTTTAATAATATTTCAAGAGTAAGAAAAAGGACATCAGTTATTAATTTAGCAATAAGGGAACATTTTACTCCCAATCAACTTTGCTATGGAATAGCCCATTTTTGTGGTAGATGATTTTCCATCTTTGTTATTTAAATCACTTGTTTATTTTTCCTGTAATCTGAGAAGTGCTGCATTTTGGACAAATAACCTTTTCATTATCTTTTCCTCAGGACTGAGTACTCAAATTAAAGACTTAGGTACCACAGCTGACTTTCCTACTGAAATAAATTTTCTAATGTGGGTTAAAGCATTAGAAATATTTTTTAAAATATCAATTTAAGACCTTGAAAACCCAAAAGTTGAAAACAAACACTGGGTAGGAATGGGAAAGAGGAATTGTGAATGTAAGCACTCTGCAAGATCATTTTCCACAGGTGGGCTTTGAATGCGATTGTCTTTCTTCTTATCCCCCTTGTAGAGGGCACAAGAAAACAGTAGGACTCCCTTAACATACGGCTGTCTAATCTACTTGCCTAGTAAAATGGAGAAAATATTTTTTAATTTTGTATCATCCCAATTAATTTTCATCAAAGAACTGGTATTAATATCATTCATTTGAAAACTTAGCTTTTTTGGAACAACTTAGGCAAATCAAAACTGTAAGTTTTAAAAACTATAAACAGATGTTTTGTCAATAATCAACAATTTATTTTATTTTTCAACTCATAATATGTAGCAAAGGCTTCCATAATTGTTAATAACTATTGAGAAGTCACACTGAGCCATGTAAAGATAACAAGTAAACAGCAAACTAGCTTGTACACTGGAAACTGTGCTTCAACAAACTCTCTACAGAGATCTTGATCCCTGTAAAGCCAGAATAAAAATAAACCAAAACTTTGGAGAGTAAAGCAATGGTTCTAAAACGTTGCTGCACATTATAGTCACCTAGGGAGCTCTTCAGATTCTCAATCCCCAGAAAACAGCTAATAACAATTAAGTCAGAATGTTGGAAATGAGAATGTAGCTTCAGTGGTGCGATGAAATGTACAGCAAAATATGGAAACCATTGGTGTAAGGTAGTTTTATATTCACCACATCTGCTTAGGAAGCAACTATATAAGAAAGTTGTTTATGCATTACAGGATGGAATAGGAGAAACCCTAAGTCTCCTTGGCTCAGGCCAAAATTTTTTGAATAGAGACCCAGAAACACAACAAATCAAAGAAAGGTTGGACAAATGGGATTGCATAAAGTTGCAGAGCTTCTGCAGGGCAAATGACATAGCTAGCAAGATCAATAGAAAGCCCACGGATTGGGAGAAGATCTTTACTAGCCATACAACGGACAAGGGTCTCATATCTAAAATATACTTGGAACTCAAAAAAGTAAACCCCCCAACAACAAATCCTCAAAGAAACAACTGCCCAATAAATAAGTGGGCGAAAGACTTAAAGAGAAACTTCTCTGAAGAAGAAAGAAGGATGGCCAATAGACACATGAAGAAATGTTCAACATCCCTAGCCATAAAAGAAATGCAAATCAAAACAACATTGAGATATCACCTCACCCCAGTTAGAACGGCAAAAATCAAGAACTCTAACAACAACAGATGCTGGAGGGGATGTGGACAGAAAGGAACCTTACTTCATTGTTGGTGGGAATGTAAACTTGTTCAACCACTTTGGAAAGCAGTATGGAGGTTCCTCAAAAGACTTCACATAGAACTCCCCTATGACCCAGCAATCCCACTTTTGGGCATTTACCCAAATGTTTACAAACAAGACCACACTAAAGCTACCAGCACAACAATGTTTATTGCAGCATTAGTTACCATAGGTAAGATATGGAACCAAGCCAGATGCCCCTCAGTAGATGAATGGATCAAGAAAATGTGGTATATATACACAATGGAATTCTATGCCTCCATCAGAAAGAATGACATTGCCCCATTTGTTAGGGAATGGAAAAACTTGGAAAAAATTCTATTAACTGAAGTAAGCCAGGCCCAAAGAAACATAGGTCCCATGGTTTCCCTTATTTGCAATATCTAGTATATCTATGAGTCAAGAGGAAAAGGTCAGATAATGTGATGTCAGGAAAATGAACCCTTAGATATGTATTTTAATGTTTTTTTCTTTCATGCATGTGTTTCTAATGCATTTATAAGATTATCTCTTTGTTGCTTTGTATGTCCCTCCCCCACAGTATAACCCCTGCTTTCACTATATTTGATGTCAGTATAACTTGAGGAGGAGATGGGGAAAAACCAGTTGTTTAAAGATACAGGTGGATCTGTTGCAACAATGAGAAGTACAAGTTGCATGTCCAAAACGAACTTTACAACGTCGGTGGGGGGGGGGGGAAGGAGAAGGATTGGGATTGGGGGGGAGGGGGGAGGCTGGGAAGGGCTGTGAAGGGTAAACAAAGGAGGAGGCTGCAATGCTTGGTAAGAAATGTACGCATTATCCTGCCCATGTAATTGTAACCCCTCTGTACAGTATCTTCACAAATAAAATTTAAAAAAAAACAAAAAAGAAAGTTGTTTATGAAGAGATTATGAGTGATCTACTGCTAAATAGCCCCACTAATTCAAGGACACTCAACAATCTAAACTATCTGTGGTAAAGAGAAAATGAAGACTAGAAGAATACTGAGCGGTTTGTACTCAATCAATATAGTGGGTATTGAGTATTATAAATCAATTGCCTAGGGTTTCATCCACAAATTAGTTTATCTTAACACTGTTGTTGGAAACTGGTTCTATCTCCCATTGTCTCTAGGCACAAGAAATCCCATTAAAGTGAAAATGAAAAGCTCTAGGGTACCAACTTTGAGCAGTAGGAGAGACTAGAATAACATTGAAAGAAAGGAGCCTGTCAGGCCCTCCCTGCAAGCTGCCAGGGTCTACTATCCCTCTCACTCAGAATCTTAGCTTCATCTTGTTTACAGTTCTTCATTTTGCTGTGAGAATCTCTCTTGTTCTCATTAGCTACTGACAGGAGCTTCCCAAGAAATGCAGAGTGAGTTCCAAGTTTTTGCATCTGAGATCTTTTCTAATTCCTACAGGTTAATTCCTGTTGAACCAGTATGTTTAAAATTATGTATTTAAGAATAAACAAAAAACAACAGGCCTGGGGATGGGAACATGGCTCAGTGGTAGAGCGCTTGCCTTGAATGCATGAGGCCCTGGGTTCAATTCCTCAGCACCACATAAGCAGAAAAAGCCAGAAGTGGCACTGTGGCTCAAGCAGTAGAGCACTTGCCTTGAGCTGAAGAGCTGAGGGACAGCACCCAGGCCCACGACTGTCAAAAAACAACAACAAAAAAACAGGATCTCCTATCTATTTTACTACTCTATCCTTTTAAACTTTAAGATACAATTTTACCTATGTATTTTGATACGTATCTTTAAAGCATTTGATTCATGATGTCATGTGTGTCTCCAAAAAGGCGGAAATGGTTTATGTACCATTTACAAAAATCTATGAGAATACACAGGTCTCTATACAAAACACTATGTCTATTTACATTTTGTTTCCAGTTAGGGAACTGGGCAATAATGTAGCTTTGTTTCATATTTATTGGCTCTTGAAATTCTTTTTGACTATTTTTCCATTACTGTGTCCTAAGTAGTCATAACAATAAAAGTCATAACTATTATTAGAAACATCATTATGTTCAAAGTACTCTCCAGGACAGTTCCAGGAGGAAACATATTACTGTCTCCACTTGACAAATTATTTTTTTCCTTTGGTTTCTGATCCTTTAATAAAAAGCACATTTAACTTTTCTTGAAGCTGGGCGCTGGTGGGTCTCACCTGTAATCCTAGCTACTCAGGAGGCTGAGATCTGAGAAGCAAGATAGGAAGCCGGCAGGACTCGAAGGTCTATGGGACTGCTATCTCCAACTCACTACCCCAAAAGTCAGAAGTGGAGCTGTGTTCAAGTGGTAGAGTACTAGCCTTGAACAAAGGAACTCAGGGACCGCACCCAAGCCTAGAGTTCAAGTCCAGAACCAACACAAAAAAATAAAAAAATAAGACTTTTTGAGCCCTAACTATCCATCTATTTATTTTGGCTTCTTTCTTGGGCTGATTCTCCTGGATTATATTCACATAGAACATTATTATTTTACTTTTCACTTTTTTTTTTCTTTTTGGTGCTGGTCCTGGAGCTTGAACTCAGGGCTGGGGTGCTGTCCTTGAGCTTTTTTGCTCAAGGCTAGACTGCTACTACTAGCCACAGGCTCCACTCCACTTTTAGCTTTTTGGTAGTTAATTGGAGATAAGAGCCTCAGACTTTCCTGGCTTCAAACCACAATTCTGAGAGCTCAGTCTCCGCAGTAGCTAGGATTACAGGCATGAGCCACTGGCATCGGCTTTCACTTTCACTTTTAATTTGGACTCAGCAATTGAGCACACATATTTTGCCCAGGTCTCTTCGAATCCCTTCCAAGAGGATCAACTATCGAAAGGGTACAAAAAAAGAATGCTGCAGTCTAGAGCGGAACCTTGGTGTTCTGTGATGGTTGTTTACAGAACAAAAGTCAGACATCAAGACATAGGATGTGAGTAAATTAGGGTTAGGAAGTCAGCCCGCAGGAAAACTGAAACAGAACAATTGAAAACTGAGTGTCTTTGGAGCCTGGAAATAAATCCTGTTACTTTAGTTTTTATTATATCCAAGTACTAACCCTTTAAACGGAGAGCGATGCCCCCGGAAGCTACTTTTATGTAATAATAAGGTACAGTGTTTCTTTCAGAAATGTGTAGTCATTGTTTAAAACTCATCATTTCCACATTAGACTACAATGTGACCTTTATGTTTCTCTATTTCTGGACGGAATTTCTAGCTTGCGCGGCTGTTCAGCTTGTTTCCTCTGTTCTCCTGCTGTGAATCTGTGATATTCTTCTTTGTTTTTTGGTCCGGTCGTGGGGCCTGAACTCTGGACCTGGCCACTGTCCCTCAGCTCTTCAGCTGTAGACCAGCGCTCTACCACTTGAGCCACAACGCCACTTACAGCTTTCTCTGCTTATGTGGTGCTGAGGAACCGAACCCAGGGCCTCGTGCATGCGAGGCAAGCGCTCTACCACTGAGCCACCTTCCCAACCAGCATCTGGGATATTCTGTGAATTCCCGGGCCTTGGACAGTCCTCCTGGCGCCCTGTCAGTCACTTCTCCAGAAAAGCCGGACACGGGCGCCGGGCGCCGGCCAGGGGCGACTGAGGAGGCGCAGCACCCGCAAACCACGGCCGGGGAACCCCGAGCTCTCCACACCTCGCTCACCTCACAGTGCACGCCCCGCCCACCTCACAGCCCCGCCCACCTCACAGCCCCGCCCACCTCACAGCCCCAG
>NW_012267245.1:8003318-8016880 GCF_000151885.1 Dipodomys ordii
GAAGTGGCGCCGTGGCTCAAGTGGTAGAGCGCTAGCCTTGAGCTGAAGAGCTGAGGGACAGCGCCCAGGCCCAGAGTTCAGGCCCCACGACCGGACCCTGCACTCCCCCCAAAAAAGACTAATATGCACAATTGAGCCTGAGAGTTGTTTCCACAACAAAATTATCTTCTGTTCCTAAGCCAGACCGGGAGAGTTGAGAAGGAAAGAAGACTCTTGGTCTGAAAACAGCCTGTAATTACAGCTTCACTTTTTAACTTGGAATATTCATTAACTGGTATGTCCTGTGTGCACATAAAATAGACTTATGTGAACAAGCATAGGCTGAGGGATTGATTTCTGTATGCTCAAATTGTACCTAAACAGTGCTTTTTGTGAAGGCCCATAACTACTCTTCCGTCCTTGCTCCTTGTTGGAAATTATCTGTTAAAACTATCTATCCTCATTCTGCATCTTGTAAAGGTTCAAGAAGCTCCTTTAATAAGACATCATAACTCTTCTTCCCATCCATCTCATAGGTAAAAAGCATGTCTAACACAAGTTTTGTTTTCTGAAGTTTCCAAGTTTTTGGTGGTGCTGGTGATAGTGGTATGTGTGTGTGTGTTTAGTTGCTATAATTTTTCTTTTGATCAGAGACTTTCTTTACTGATCATTTCCAAAAACTTACATAACTTAGTCAGTTTCTCTGATTTGCAAAGCCTAGGTGATTTGCCTAAACCTAGTTGCAAGACAGGTTACAAAGATGAAATTTTGTAACTTTACCTTCTACAGTGGGAAATAACACTTGACAATCACATCAAGACTTCAGAGTCTGTGAGGGTGATTCCATAAACACAATGAGTTCCAATGCTGCTTTTCCAGGGAGTAACAACTATCTACAATATAAAGTGGATGAATTTGATCTAGATTTTTACGTTTGTTTCTGAGATTTGTTTCCAGAAATAAGCTGTATGTCACAACTTTCTAATGGAAAGGGTATTTAAAATTGAGCTTTGATTGGGAAGGTATTGTAATTTCCTCGTTTTTGGTCTTGCCTGTATTTCCTTGCTTAAATTTTCAATGTCATTGCTGTTTTTCTAGGTCAAACCCTTACCTCTTGGATTTTCCCTTTCCGTGATATTCTTTTGATGTGTAAGAACTTTGCTGTGAGAAGTCCCCAGTGCTTCCCCAGGGCACTATTAAAAGCCAAGAGCAGCAGGATCATCTCTGCTCACTCTGAGTCACTCACAGGCTCGCTCATTATCTGCGTCATCAGCCTGAACTGTGAAGATAATTCATTGTGACAATGCCACACTAGTGCCAAGAAGTATTTGAGGCAAAGGGAGTTATAAAATATAAAGATTTAAAAAAGAATTGGCTACAAGAAAGTTAATAATGTCATAGAATACGTAAACTAGATGAGTGTGTAATATAAGTATATAGAGCATAATCGAGGAATATAATAGGGGAAATTAACTTTTATTATTGGGCAAAATGTTGGTGCATATAAAAGCTACTTCTTGAAGTTTGTGAAAGACTTAGACAAGCAAAGTGAAGATGTGCCATGTGTGTTCCAAAGAAAACAGGGGTTTTGTCAGTGAATGCTAAGGAAGACTAGTTAGGCCAGAATATTCAATGTACACTTAGAGTAAGAGAGAGGGGAAAAGTATCTTTTGAGTTTGATTACTCCCTGGTGAAAAGCTCTATAGGAACCATGCATAATCCCCAAAGAAAATGTGAGACTAATTGAGTATTATGCTGCCAATATCTCCCTATGTTTAGCAAAGTTTCAGTCCTTTGGCTATTTTTGAGCATTTAACTCAGTAGCTTTAAATAAGAAATTTACTATTTTGTTGTAAGAGATAAAATTATCTTTACATATTTTTCACAGTCAGAGAACTAAAAAGGTATGTAACAACTGTTGAATGGATGTTTTGAATGGATTTTAGTGAACTGAAAATTTGATTTCTCTGTGCTCTAGTCCTAACATCTTCCTGAATATCTTAATTCTGTAGTGACAATTACTTCAGAGATAATAGGTCAGATAAAACAGCTGTGAAAAGGATCAAAGAGGATCACAGCTTTAAGAACAACTGTGGTCTACTCTCTCCCTGATTTCTGAAATAAGATTTTTTTCCAGTGGTTAAAACAATGCCATTGTGCCATTTTCAATAATGACAAACTTTTTAAATTAAGTAACTTAAAACAAGTTTATTACAAATATATATGCAACCAAACGTGTTTCTTGATTAATTTTATACTACTCTTGTGCAAATTAAAATTTCATCATAACAAATGTGGTTTGTAAAATAAAAATATACTTGAATTCAGATTTTTTTTTTTTGGTCGATTCTGGGGCTTGAACTCTGGGCCTGGGCACTGTCCCTCAGCTCTTCAGCTCAAGGCGAGTGCTCTACCACTTGAGCTACAGCGCCACTTCTGGTTTTTCTGGTGGTTTATTGGAGATAAGAGTCTCAAGGTCTCTCCTGCCTGGGCTGGCTTTGAACCGCGATCCTCAGATCTCAGCCTCCTGAGCAGCTAGGATTGCAGGCGTGAGCCACCAGCGCCCGGCTTGAATTCAGAATTTTTGACAAAGAGAACCATTTGTTTTTAAAATTAAAATCTGCTTATTAAAATTAAAGGGCTTAGCTCCCAAACAAATAATAATCTTAATTTTTAAACAATCTGAAAGACAAAGGAGAAGTGTACATTTCTATTACTTCAGTAGCATCTCTGTGCTTTGGAAAGTATGGATTAGAGAGTATTTTCTTTCAAATAGAACAGAAAGATATTCTCGTTCCCCATTAACTAATCACACATCTTACATACTGAGTCACTTTAGCCTCCTGCTGGAGCTACGTGCTTATTTGCCTGAATTTTATTTTACTTCTTTAAACCCTTTTAATGATCTTTATTATCTTCACTGTATGAAGGGATTTTAATTTAGCAGGTCCATTTATGTGTCCGGTGTACCCTCCATCATTCTCCCCTACCTTCCATCTATCCCATCCCACCCATCCCTAAAATGCCCAAATTCTATTGTTTTTGGCTGTGCATTGTAGGCTTCATGTCATCTAGAAATAGGGCAGAACTCAGTAAGTTTCTGTTTTTCTTGGCCAGATATTCAATTCATAACATTCATATGCCTCAGAAGACCAGTTACCTACAAGTCACTCTTTGCTACCAAGATCTGCACAAAAATGTGTCATTTTATTGACAAACAGCACAAATTAACAACAAAGTGCAGAGGTAGAAAACTGAAATCCATGGAAATGAAAAAGAGAGGCAAAAGAGAAAATTTCTGAAACCTCAGTAAGGGGATAGATGAATCTTTTCCTGGTAGGAAATGTCCAAATAATGTCTAAGTGTCCAGGTAAGAGAGATGACAGACCTGAATGTACCAAGTTCTCTCCATAGCCAGCGTGGTAGGTCACAGTCCTGAGAGGACACAAGTCAAACCTCACATGTTTGTCTGAGTCACTCTTGTGCAGCCAGAATACCTGTACTATCTACTTTTCTGGAAATTCAGATAATAATCTCTCCTAAAGAATCTTCCAATTATTCTCTATTTCATCTTGGCTAAAATCATGATTCAGTCAGCCATTTAGGTCTTCCTTTTCTGGAATGGGCCACACCTTTTAGCTAATTTACTCACTGTTAAATATTTCAACACGTGAAAATCCATCATATATGTATATTACTTGTACATACATAATATTAGATTACAATTTCATTTCATTTCCCTGAAGCTAACTTTGACTTGTCTTTAAAATTTATCACATGTATTAAGAACTGAAAATAATAATCCATTCTCTGAGATAAATATTCAGTCATATGGCTATTTGATTTATTTAGAAAGGATTCTAAAATTCTAAAAATTATGAGATGAAAATGTTTAGGCTAATAAACAGAACCAAAAGAATACAATTCCAGGTAGACACCCAATATCACTTTATACTTGCTCTTCTTGCTCAAGAAGACTGTAAAATGCATGGTGCATTTGTGAAAATTCTCATTTCTATTTGTAATGTAAAGAATGTTCTATTGTCAAAAGAAAAAAGTATTTGTATCTTGTATAATTGAAACATTCATCATATGAGATCAAATGTCCAGTTGAGCTCCTACATCTTTAAATAGCATTAGTGGGGGGCTGGGAAGGTGGCTCAATGGTACAGCGCTTGCCTTGCATGCATGAGGCTCTGGGTTTGATTCCTCAGCACCACATAAGCAAAAAGAAAAAAGCCGAAATGGTGCTGTGGCTCAAGTGGTAGAGCACTAACTAGCCTTGAGCTGAAGAGCTGAGGGACAGTGCGCAGGCCCAGAGTTCAGGCTCCACGACCGGACCCAAAAACCAAGCAAACAAACAAATAGCATTAGTGTTTTTACATCTTTATCATACTTCCTAGTGTTCATTTGGCTAAACGTGCTGCACAATTTATTTATTTTATATTTTATTTATTTTTTTTGGTCCGGTCGTGGGGCCTGAACTCTGGGCCTGGGCGCTGTCCCTCAGCTCTTCTGCTCAAGGTTAGCACTCTACCACTTGAGCCACAGCGCCACTTCTGGCTTTTTTCTTTTTCCTTATGTGGTGCTGAGGAATTGAACCCAGGGTCTCAGGCATGCAAGGCAAGTGCTCTACCACTGAGCCACCTTCCCAGCCCCTGCACAATTTATTATTGCCTATATTCTGAGACATTTTTGAAGAAGGAATCTATTTTCTTTTCTGTTGCCGAAGTTTTCAATAATATGTGACAGGTATAAATTTGAACTCTCACTGAAAATAGTTTGCAACATACAATAGTACAACATAAAGAAGAGGCAAAAATTTTCCTTTATTTAAAATATGTACATCTAATGTGTCACGAAACAGGCCAAGAGACCCCAGTGAGGAAAGAAGACTTGAAAAGAAGAGCCTAGTGTGGGGTTAGACCTTGTAGCACAATATATTTTTCTAGTCTAAGACAGAGAACAAGCTGGATCAAACTAAATGTAACATTACCAGTATATGACATTGGTTGATTAAATATAAGACTTGATATTCACAGTACAAAGAAGTCTGTTGTTTCATGTATGCACATTGTTTTAGATCTACATAGATATTTGTACACCAGTACTGTTAATTAAATAGACCACAGATTGCGGACTGCCTTTGAACATGCCAATCACAGAGTAAAGAGGAGGGCCTTGCAGTTTCTGTAGATGAGCTTCACTCTCTGCATTACATCCTGCATATGTCAGACCTGCGCTTTCCCTGGACACAGAAGTAAGGGACTGGATGTAACATTCGGAGGAAACCATGAGTGACAAAGGTGTGTGGGAGCCGGGTTAGTCTGGTGACTAACACCTGATACAGCACCTTCCCAGCCAGCGCCCCTGCTCCAGGTAGACAGCGTCGGTGCTGGTGGTGACTGGGCGGTGGGCAGGACACAGTCCCCCTCAGGAGACTGTGCTGGCCCGGGCCTGGGCAGCCACCGGGCCAGGCCCAAGGAGAGGGTGGTGCGGGGCAGCAGCCAGCTCCAAGGACAAGGGTGCACATGGCCTTCCCCTCCCTCTGGGAATGGCCCAGGAGTGAGTGTGGACACTGAGCTCAGAAGTGCCCTGTGCTCGTGGCTCACACCTGCCATCCTAGCTGCTTGGAAGGCTGAGGTCTGAGGGTTGCAGTTTGAAGCCAGCCAGGAAAGGTAGTCCATGAGACTCTTGTCTCCAATTAGTGGTACACCAAAAGAGAAGAGGAAGAGGAAGGAAAGGGAAGAAGAGACAGAGGAGGAGGAGAAGGAAAAGGAGGAGGAGAACTCTGTGTGTGAGAGAGAGAGAGAGAGAGAGAGAAAGAAAGGAAGAAAGAAGAGAGATGACTGTTGTCATCAAAAGACACGGAGGAAACGTGCAGGTGTATTATTAAGTGAAAGAAACCATTGTTTATAAGTTACATGAAGCAAGTATGCATCATTCTGTGAGAGCAAAACTGGAGAGAGCAAAAAGGCCAACTTACTAAAGCTGTGAATAGCTTTCAAAGACCAGTAGTTGCCAGGGGTTAGTGTGGGGATAAGAGATGGACAGGCAGGGCTTGTAGCCATGTTAGGGCATTGAAACCGGGCTGCATGGTGCAATACCGCGCATGTGAGCTGCCATTGCTCATGTATCACACCAGGGAAACGTGCAACGCCAGAAGTGTGTCTTATTGTAAGCCATTGACCCTGGACAGCAGCACTGTGCTCACACAATTTCATCCCCTGCAACAATGCTCCCACCCTGGGGTTGTGTTAAGCTCAGAATGGGAGGCTATGTATTGCTGGGGGCAGGATACATGTAGAAAATCTCCATACACTGTTCATTTTGTTGTCAACTTAAAGCTGCTCTATGGTGTACTTCTGATACACATAGATAGTAAACACTTCCTAAGTGTGTGTTAGTCATATAAATATTCATTTCCATCACACATCAAATTATTATTCTTAAAGTATCAACAATACTTTATAATTGAGCTAGATGCAGTCTTCCACTAACTTTAGAATACACATTTTGCTTCCCAGTGTCCATTAGCTCAGAAGTTCAAAGACAAAATGAGATGTGCTACAAACTTCTGTCCCACGGGTGTTATAAAACCACTTACTGCTGCTGCTTAACTCCTTTGGGCAAAGGCTTATGTTATGATAACATTAGAATGCTTTTGGACAGACGGTGTGTGAGATGCCTTGAATCGCAACAGGCTTCTCTGTATTCACATGTTTGTTAACAAGGAAGAAGAGAATGAGTGTGAGGATTCAACACAAATCCATAAACTATTCTATCACCTCCACAAGCCTTCTTGCTACCATATGATTCCTGTGTCACCAGGCCGAGCTCACCCTCCAAGCCAACACTGCTCTGTTGGATCATGATATCTACAGTTTGTACTAGAGACACATGCTTTAACACTTCTTATAGTTACATTAGGTCTTCATGGGCTTAACGTAGAATTATAATTCATGAAGACCTTACTGTACTCCACAGAATATTATTAAACCAATGAAAATGTTTAGTTTTTATCTTTCAATTTTTACCTAATGAAAATTTACTTTAAAAAGTCAAATCAAGCTGGGTGCTGGCGGCTCACTCCTGTAATTTTAGCTACTCAGGAGGCTGAGATCTGAGGATTATGGTTCAAAGCCAGCCCGGGCAAGAAAATCCATGAGACTCTTATCTCCAATAAACCACTAGAAAACCGGAAGTGGTGCTGTGGCTCAAGTGGTAGAGCGCTCGCCTTGAGCTGAAGAGCGCAGGGACAGTGCCCAAGCCCAGAGTTCAAGCCCCATGACTGACCCCCCAAAAAATAAATAAAAATTAAAAAAAGTCAAATCAATACCAAGTTGTAAACATCTCAAACCTCCTGAGTGAACTGTCATTTATTGAGGGACATGGCACCTTTTAAAAATATAAATAAGAAATTGAGAGCATTGCAAATTACATTACACATACATATACACAACTTCTGTCAATTCTGTCACAGTCAAAACATAGCCAGCTGCTACTGAGATGTCAAGACAATTAAAATAGCACCAGTAATTTTATGCTACACGGGGGTATAAAAATATTTTATGTGGTAAAAGCAAGAATTATATTTAGATGGCTGGGATTTGTGTTCTATATTAAAAGAACAGATGTTCTGAAAGATTAATGTTTGGTGCCATCATGTCTGTTTGTGCATAACTAGACACCGCACAGCTTCATTGAACCAGATACCTGCCCTGTCCAACCAGAATTGACGGCCTCCAAGCAGCCTTTGGAGGGCCAGTCATGCCATAGAATACTAAGAAATATTTGGTTAAAACCGAGTTCTATGGTCAAAATAAGATGTGAAAACACTATGTTAAAGCTGCACATTTTTCTGTCCAATGAACTACCAGACTGTAGCATCCTCCCATGCATTACAGTTCTTCCTCAGAAACTTGAAATGCTTCCCCAAAGTATGTAACTATAGACCCAGTGCCAGAATAATCATTACACTTTAGGCAGATAGAACACATGTTCTCTACCAGCAAAATTGGGAAATGCTTTATATCAATATTTAGCATATGTTTAGAGCATAAAAAAGTTAATACCAAAAGTATTCAGAATTTTACTGGGTTTCACACATGGTGCTTATTTTGGTTTACACAATAGATGTCAGTGTGATTTTTGCAGTGCTAGAGGCTTTTGCACTACAGTGGAATTCTTTCCGAGAAGCACCCCTGGGGTAAGGTTGCCTGAGTCCTGTTTACTACACAGCTCTGTGAACCTCCACTGCCTCTGAGCCTCTCCCACTAACAGTTTCTTGGACTAATTATGATTCTGATATGGCTGTCACAGGACCCTACAACTAAAGATTAGATCCCTCCTCAGAATATATGGTGAGGTGACATCTAATAACCCAGATTCTCTTCGCACGTAAGGTAAGAAGGATTCTGCCTGATGCAGGAATGAAATCCCCCGCTAGGAACAAAGCAAACAAATGGCAGAGCAGGTGGTTTATTTTCAGGCTTCTCTTTCAGTTTCTGCCTTCTTCTCTGCTGTCCAGCCAGCCATGCTCCTGACCCCTGGCACCTTCCACTCAGAGCCTCGGCCTGCAGCACACACTTAGCTGTGGTTTCAATTTCCTTTCCTGTCAACAATGGGTGTTTCATCTTTCCAAAAACTCAACGAAATGTGAGTAATAAAAGGCTTTGCAACGGTTTTGTCATATTGATGAAAAAAGAATTGGAGAACAAACAGCATAACAGAAGGAGAACCATAAATGATACAACAAAATGAAGACACCAAATTCAAAAGCCTTCAGAATGAGATGCAAGGCAACGCAGTTTGCCCTGAATAACCTAAGTGCTCGAATCCTGAAGGTACTAAATCTAAAAAATAGGGGAGTTGGTCACAGACAGAGAAATGTTGCCCTTCAAGCCCTCAGACGTGTTGGTACTGGGGCTTGACTTCAGGGTGGTGAGCTTATGCAGTCTGAGACTCACTGTGTAAGGAAATGGCTAGGGGGTGGCATTTATGAAACAGAAGGGGTCCCCTGAAGCAGACACTGAGTCCAGCAGCATTTCAGTCTGGAATTTCTCAGTCTCTAGCCATGTGAGAAATGCATATCTATTGTTTATAAGCCACTGGTGATCATTAAAAATCATCATATTTTACTCTCAGCCCACATAGAGTAGGAATTGAGACAGACCATGATCAAGGATGTCATCCTCCACCATAAGAGAGAGGAAAGGGTGGGGAAGCAGTGGTCAGTCACAACCACTTTGGGGGGGAGGCCCTGCTACACAGCAATGGAGACAGAAGGAAAGGCGTGCTGAGCATCCCTGGAGGCAGACGCTGAGTTTATAAGACTCAGCTTATTAGAACTTGGCTGATCCTTTTCTGGTTTTCTCTGTCGTGTAGGAGAGAAGGGAGTTTCTCAGACTGAAAGAGTTTAGAACTGGAATAGACAAACTGTCAAAAGAACCAGGCTAGGGACATTTATGGAGATTGCCCAGGGCAATTTTCTTGCTTTGATTGGTTCGTCTGATTGTCTAATTAGTGTAAGGAAAATTATACCAAACATTTACTGTGGCAAACAACTAGTGTATGTTATCATCTTTGATGTCTGGCAAATATCTAATTTAATTAAGAATACTGAGCAAGTTTATTAATTATGGCTTCAATTACAACCGTTTTATGAAGAATAAGAAGCCCTTTGGGTAAAACATACCTCATGAATTACTACAGAGGAAAAGTGCTCAAGACTGGCCTCATAGAATTCCTTCCATCTGTTGGCAATCACCCTCAATGGTATTGACGAAGGCTCTGAAGTTCATGTACATTGCAGTCACTTTTAATTTTTATAAACCAGATTTCATTAATTTATTAGTATGCAGTTTGTTCTGCTTGTTTTGAAAAAGAACCAATATCTGATCACATCTTGTTACTCAAAACATTGTCAAGTTAAGAGTTTATATGTAATTTTTTATGTGTTTCTATAGTAATGAATTTGAAAAAACAATTCTCATTTAGCTGTTAGTACCTCCAGGGAGCCTCCCTTGATTTTCCAAGGCTCATGAGCCACCTTGCTGTTGGAGACCTCCCTACATTACATCTACTCCTATACAGAATTAACAAACTATATAAATACTTTTTCACTTGTCTTTATTTTTTAGACAAAATTTTCTAAGGTCAATATGTGTATTACATGTATTATAATACCCTCATTGTTGGACAAGACCTAGAAAATAATATATATTCAGAAAATATTATGGTCAAATTTAACACACACATATAAACAATAAAAATAAGTCTCAATGGCTTTATTTTAAGATGATTATTCCAAGTTAAATAAAAGGGTGACACACAATGGTGAATTGCAGCACTTAATATTTCTGGCACAAATCCAGTAGCTCTTCATTGCAACTACAGAATTTAGGATTCAATGGATGACAAAAAGATCTTTGATCCTGGATCGTGAAGTAATCAAGAGATGTCATTTGTCTCTGAGCACAAAGCCAAAATTTTGTTTAAGTAGGCAACATATTTTGTATTACCTTTATTCTACTTAGGCAAGCAGGCTGTAGTAGCTAGACTCTGTGGAGCCACAATAAATTCTTATGCCTCTCTCTTTAGATATTTATTTAAACTAAAGCATTCATCTAGTCCTATCGAAGTTAGGGGTCATTTGAAATGACAGTTGCAGATACGAAATGTATGCAATAAGTACATTGTTCAGCAATTATAAAGGAATATACATAATAAAGGAAGACATCTTTCTTTCCATGGTTTTTAGCCTCGTTGCTCTGTATGCTTGAGGTGAACACTGAAGGATCTCAAAATCTGAAAATGAGAATTTAAATTAGATATATTTCTAAAATAAGATCTTAGACCTCACATGCAAGTCATACTGCAGTGTCTCTATCACTCTTTTATTTGAAATGACACATTCCTAAAGCGAACTTTCCTGCCTGTCACAGTGATTTGATCTACCCCTCCTCTCTGATCTCATCCATACATTTGATCTTTTATAGTATTATTCTCACATTCTCCATTATTGTGCCATTTGTATTTTTCATAGTGGAACATAATTTTCCTGAAGGATAAAAAGGTGTGTTTTATATATATATGTGTGTGTGTGTGTGTGTGTGTGTGTGTGTATCCTTGCTCTCACACAAGGCCTTGCACAGGTTGATCATAAAGCCATTTTAAGGAATAATGTCAAATAAGTTAGTGTGGGTTAATGTGCAAATGTAGATGATACACAGGGAAAGTTAAATTAGATCCTCTGACAGGAGGAAAAAAATTCCTGGAATTACTTATGCAGGTAGACAGAACAGGCAACTCAGAGATGATTAACCGGTAAGAGTGTGACTGGCTGTGTGGAAAGAAGAAACCCGTAATGCCAAACGCAGAAGCTGGGCTACTTAGAGGGAGCAAGAGTGTTATCAGCCACAGGTCCCAGAGGGAGGGGCTGTTGTCCGAGAGCTGAGGAGATGTGCACACAGCCAAAGATCTTCCCAGTGTCTCCTCTCATTCCTCATTCCCCTCTTCCAGGAGAACAAATACTTTAATTTCTCCCTGATGTCAACCTCCTACTTTTCACCATCAAAACAGCCACTGAGAAGCTAGTTGGTAAAACAGTGGCTGGCAGGAAAGTGTAAAACAGAGTGGGAAAAAATGAAGGAAAAGAATTAGTAGAGGGCTGGGAAGGTGGCTCAGTGGTAGAGTGCTTGCCTTGCGTGCATGAGGCACTGGGTTCGATTCCTCAGCACCACATAAGCAGAAAAAAAAACCCAGAAGTGGTGCTGTGGCTTAAGTGGTAGAGCGCTAGCCTTGAGCTGAAGAGCTGAGGGACAGCGCCCAGGCCCAGAGTTCAGGCCCCCAACTGGATCCCCCAACCCCCCCCCAAAAAGAACTAGTAGAGTTACAAATACCTACTATAATTGTAGAATGATTTTTTTTTTTTTTGGTGGTGGGGCCTCAACTCTGGACCTGGGCGCTGTCCCTCAGCTCTTCAGCTCAAGGCGAGCGCTCTGCCACTTGAGCCACACAGCGCGCGCCACTTCTGGCTTTTCTGCTTAGGTGGTGCTGAGGAATCGAACCCATGACCTCATGCATGCAAGGCAAATGCTCGCTCTACCACTGAGCCACCTTCCCAGCCCCTGCAGACTGATTTCTGTATGAGCCAGCCTGTGACCAATAGCAGAATCATTCTAGTGGAAATGCTTCCTTGGCATAATTTTTTTTACAAGGTAGAAAACAATATGTCTTTCAATACATGTTTTAAAGCTAGCATTAAATCTATGCTTGCTGAAAAGATGTTACTGGCATGGCAAATGGGAAAACATATCTTCATTGTTGAGCAATGTAGATCTTAACCACAGACAATGAGAAATGTGATGAGAATAAATCATTTCTGGCATGCAGACCATGCAAGGCTCCTAAAAATACCAAGTGTAAGATGGCCCAGTGTTTGCTTTTACATTACCACGCAACATGTGTAGCTTTTGGAATATGATAACATGTGATCCTAAAAGATCTGGTGGTTTTCTTCTACCATTTACTTTATGACCCAAGAAATAGGTTTTTTTTTCCTACAATGAATTTTATTTTGAAATAAAAAAGAATGACAAAGTGACAAACCAATGTACACTAAAATATGGATGAACTCTGAATTAACAGAAAAAAGTGAAAGATATACCCCCAAGGTATCAGGGACTTTATATGCACTGGTCAAGTAAGCGACTTACAAAGACACCAATTTTTAGGAGACCAGATTCAAACTCTTGATCTGACACGTTCACTCATTGTGTGACCCAAGTAATAGGTCAGACAGAACATTTCACTGTTAAGGGACTAAATGTGAAATTGTTACTATTATTATGAAGTAAACATGGTCTTGTCTATGAGTTCAGGGGCTTTCAGTGCATCTACTGTCCCTCTAAAAGAGAGGCAATTTTACTAGGGTAAGTAAGAGGTGTCCTAACTGTTGAAAGAACTGTGAAGTCACGTCTCCAGTGGTTATGGTGAGACGCACCCAGAGAAAAGGCAAAATTACCAATAATTGTTTATTTACTTTTCTTTGAGACACAAAAATGATTTGAATTTGGTTATTCAGATACCAACTGGTGCACTCCACTTTAATGAAAGATCATGAAGTGAGTGATACATGTAGCATACTGCAGGAAGAAAATAGTTGAATGAAATGTCTTTTATTACAGATAGGAAAAAACAAGACCAAGAAAGAGCAGAGAATATTCCAGTTGCAGTTACATGACAGACAGGAGTTCAGTTTCTTGGCTGGAATCCTTAAGGTTCCTGGCTTTGTGGTCTATCAGAGCTGGGGAGAGTTCTGGAGCTGCTGCGGCCTCCTTCTCTTGGTGGGAACGCTGGTGAAGAAGAGAGGTTCAAATACACATGAGTACAGCAGAGGCCCCCAGACCTGGTTCCACCCCCGTCCCCAGTTAGCAGCCACCGGAGTGGAGGGGCAGTCTGTCCTGTGGAGCACAGGGGTGGAGGGGCGGTCTGTCCTGTGGAGCACGGGGGGTGGAGGGGCAGTCTGTCCTGTGGAGCACGGGGGTGGAGGGGCAGTCTGTCCTGTGGAGCACGGGGGG
>NW_012267245.1:8022435-8022876 GCF_000151885.1 Dipodomys ordii
GGGCTCGGACTCCCCTGCGGGGCCGGGGCGGGGTCCCGGACACCCCTTGCCAACGGACAGCGCCCAGACCTCCCGAGTTCACACCCGCCAGGGGCCGGGCGCGCGTGCGCACTAGCAACGCAGCCGGTGACAGGAATGGCGGGCTTTCACGGTGTTAAGGTGAAGGAAGGGCTCTCAGTCAGGCCTCCGCCCCGGCCCGCCACCCGGGCCTCAAACCGGGGCCTCAAGGTGAGGCCAGGCCGCCGGGCGCGCGGCCGTCGGTGGCAGAAGTGACTTTTCCAAGGATGGAAGGAAGTTCCGAGGGGAGTTAAGGGGCGGCGTCGGCCCAGGCCCGACCAATCCCGCCGGGCGGGACGGTGCGCGTGCGCGTGCTGCTCCTAGGGCGGGACGGTGCGCGTGCGCGTGCTGCTCCTAGGGCGGGACGGTGCGCGTGCGCGTGCT